>NW_023458555.1:116032016-116037234 GCF_013731165.1 Rhagoletis pomonella
TGAGTCAGTGGGATCGTCGGTTCGAATCCTACTGAAAGAAGTCTGATGAGGAAATGTGGGGATTTCCGAAATAGCTATCACTTCTACCATTTCTTCAAATTATTGTTGCTTTTCCACAATAAATTTTCATAAAAAACGGCATCAAGCTAAATAAAAAATGTTGAATATAATTGTTATAAAGCCATAAAATAACAAAAACAATTTCACACTAATGTTATTTTGCACGTACTAATTTTCAACAATTTGCATCTAATATTTACTGAAGTATCGAAGTTTTTGCATTTTTAGAAACACCGTTATATGAGAAGGTGCGTGGGTACAGTCCGATTTCGCCCATTTTCAATAGCAACCTGTCTTAAATAAAGGGCAACCTATATAACAAATTTCGTTGTGATATCTGGCTTAATAGACTTCTCTTTTCATTTTGATCATTTATGTATACTTTTGTCCATATCTATTTCGATTCCTTTAGGCTGTTACAAACAACCGTTATGCGAACAAAGTTGTAATACCCTGTGCACAAGTGCGCTCGGGTATCAAAATTCCTAATGTGCTCTATTTTTAGGCTAGTTGAAAACCCCTAATAATAGCCTATGGTTGTTTCCAGCGGAAGGTCCACCACGACAAAAAAAAATAAAAGTTTTATATCTAACGTATTTACTGGCCGATTTGTCTGCTTTTTAAAATATATACTGACTATGTAAGTAGAATCATGTTTGCGTAAAATGGTCTTCCTAGGTGGTGCCAAGGTCGAGATATTTCGAAAAACCGTATTTATGGTCCGATTTGGTTCGAATTTGGCGTAGGTATTTGAAACATAATAAATCATAGATTTCCAACAAATTGGTCAAAATATAAAGTATATTCGACGTAAAATACAAGTTTTATTTGCGTTAATAATTCATTTAAAAGCAATATTAACAAAAATATAACGCTGGACATTTATGTCACTTGACGCCACGTCACGTCACGTTTCACACTTGGGTTTGTAAAGGAAAATTGAAACAATTTGCATTAATTCAAAAAACTATAAAAACAACTAGAATTGCTCCAAATCATATTAAAATAAGTTTCATGAAAATAGCCATCCACAATTCGCAGAGTTTTGCGATTTTGTAAAGAAAAAATCAACTTCCATTTTTTATCAAGTAACGATACTCTTTTTAAATGCGTATATTTCAGGACTAAGCAGTTCGATTGTTTTCATTTTTCGGTTAAATATAGAGCTAATTATGTGCTATACAATGGCTCAAAAAAGTTAAAGAAAACAAATGGTATTCCTTTTTTGTATCACATTGAAACGTACGACTGTCACGTATGCGAGGTATGGAAATACCCATATACAATTAGTCTGTTCCAATACTCCAGAAATTAGTCAGATATCGTTCCCGTACATAAACTTTTAATATTTTCAGTAACATCTGCCTGACGGAATCTGATTAAATCCTGGAATACTACAGCAGACTAAATAAAATAATATTTATTTAAAAAATTAATTGTCCAAGACTTATTGTATGTATTTATACGGTGAGTTTCATGTTAGACATTGAATATTGTTTAACTTAAGTACAATGAAACATTACGTAAGTTCATTAAAGCGGATAACTGCATTCTCAAGTTTTATCTTGCGAGACGACTCATTACATGTTCTTGTGCGTGTTAAAAATGTGTCTCTCAGATTGACGTCGTGGGATACCTGTCTCTACTAAAATTCAGGTCGTCGCCACACGAAATAGAATAAACCTCCACATCTGCACAATCTGCTGGTTTTCTTAGTTCTGACTTTATTAAGAGCTACCTATAATATGAATAAGCAAGCGTATGCAAACGTGCGAATACACATAAATCCTATTCTCAAACTATAATGTGCTTAACATCAAGTTTCGTCAAGTTTCGCCAAACGTCATTTGCTTAAGGAAAGAGCGAACGGCTAACTATAATATGAATAAGCTGCCGTAACTGACTGTCAGAAAATGAACGAAAAGTCTGTCAAATGCATAAGCAACGTAGTGTAGACTTTTAGGTGGCTATATTTTACTTAAATGAGTTCAGTGTTGCCACATTTAATTAGATATAACAATAGCCACTATCAAGCAATTTGTTGTAGATCACACAATTATAGTAACCTAGAAACGCCGAAAAACTGTTCGCCTTGCGAAACTTTCAGGATAACCTGGTGTTTCTGTAAAAGGAAACGCTTATGGCCCACTTCCTAATGTGGAACCAGAACTTCTTTTGACCTGTGTTACAGTAGGACTGAATCGAAAAGTTACCAAGTTGAAAAATAAGTTACCAAATTACCAAATATGATAAATAAAGGAAAAAATTACCAATTTCGGTAAAAAAATACCAATGCGGCAACACTGCATGTGTTACATATGTAAAAACACATACGTACGAGGACAAACAGCTGATTCCGTACGGAAGGTGCGATCAGTATCGCTCTTTCCTTAAGCAAATGACGTTTGGCGAAACTTGATGTTAAGCACATTATAGTTACAGAATAGGAATTATGTGTATTCGCACGTTTGCATACGCTTGCTTATTCATATTATAGTAAGCCCTCGATACTGATCGCACCTTCCATCCGGAATCAGCTGTTTCTCCTCGTACGTATGTATGTACATATGTAACATATACAGTGTTGCCGCATTGGCATTTTTTTCTTTATTGCGTTAAGCGAGTTACTTCTGTGTTTTTAAAGTGATCGTCTGGCATTGCGAGCAAGGACGAACGAATTAATAAATGACCTGGACTCAAGGCTTCGCCGTCATTCGGATCGTCAGTCAGTGCAACAAGTGGACGCGAGTTGAGTATAGCTTCTACTTCAATTACTGTTGTCTGAAGTTCCTCATATGTTAGATTTGCACCGGATGCAGTCTTCATTAAAATCGTCTTCATGGATTTCACCGCAGCTTCCCACAAGCCGCCAAAATGTGGTGCGCGGGGTGGGATAAAATCAAAAGTGAACCCTGCGTTATTGCTGTAGGTTGTTATGCCTTCTATTGCTGCTTTGTTGAATAGGCGCTATTGAAGTTCCTTTAATCTCCCATGCGCACCAACAAAATTGGTGCTATTGTCGCAGTATATATGCCGTGGTAGTCCGCGGCGACCTATAAATAGTTTGAGGAAAAGAATAAAATTATTACTTGACAAATCTGAAACTAATTCAGTATGAACCACTTTCGAGAAGTCGATATGATGTGGCAAACGGACCGCAAAAGTCAACGCCACTAATTAGAAATGATTGTTGTTGTCTTAGGCGGTCTGCTGGAAGGTCTGCCATTATTTGTTCCATAAGCTTGGGTTTATAGTGGAAACAGTGCACACAGTCATGCAACACCTTTCTCACAATTTCCCTTGCATTGGCGATCCACACCTTTTCGCGTAGAAGAGTAACGATGAAGGTGTTCGATGAAAAGTTTTGTAAACCGGTGTTCCTTTGGTAGTAATGCTGGAAATCGGGCGTCATATGGCATTGGCGCGTAGGCTAGTCTTCCACCAACTCTTAAAATAGTGATAGAACTTCCATCGATAAGAATTTCGTGTAAAAAAGGTGTAAGTTTTTGTAGTGGGGAAACAATGGGCCTGTCTGAGCGTAAGTTCTTGATTTCAGGCTCGTAGTAGCTGTGTTGAATGATGGTTAAGATTTTCCAAAAGGTTTTGTCCAATTCCTTGTGTGAAACCGATGTCACCTGTGAGGATGAAATTTTTCAATTAACTCGTGATCCGTTAAAAAGACGAAATACATATGACATTATACGAAGTATGCGTTGATATGGTGAATTTCGCTCGATGACGGATTCGATGATGGATTCATCTATAGCGTTTCTGGTGATCTTAAATGAAGTCCTTTTTCTATACTCTAATACATGATCTTCAACTTTAACTTCTTTGTTGGTCGCAGGCCACTTCGGAAAATGCTGCTTGAGAAATTGCGGCCCGGTGTACCAAATTGTGTTTGCAAGCTCAGATGCACTGCATCCACGAGAAATTAGGTCTGCTGGAGTTTCCCTGCTTGGAACATGTCTCCAAACAATGCCCTTTGACTTTGTTTGCACCTCAGAGACTCGATTCGCGACAAATTAGTTGGGAGGAGATGATAGCCTATTCAACCATTGTAAGACAATTTCAGAATCTGTCCAGAAAAATATCCTTTTTATATATTTACTGACCTTTTCAGCAATCTTCTGCCAGGTTCGGCTTAATAATAACACAGCATAAACGTGGTAGAGATTGAATAGGTGCCACTTTAGACTTGGCAGTCAATAATGTTGTTTTGTATATACCATTCATATTTGTACGTACATATACACAGCATCCGTATGCTCGCTGAGACGCATCAGTGAATCCGTGAATCTCGCTGGTTAATGAGAAAGATGTAAAAATGTATCGGGGTAATTCAAATCTATTAATATAAGAAAAGTCGGATTTAATGTTGAGCCACATCTTCATTAAATCTGGCGGAAGCCCTTCATCCCATTTTAGCTGTTTTATCCACATTTGTTGTAGTAATATCTTGCCTCTAATAACGATTGGACTTAGTAAGCCCAGTACGTCGAAAATTCTAGCGATAATGGACAAAATACCTCGTTTTGTGAAAGGTATCGATTCTGGGATGTCGTATAGAAAACCAATTGTGTCTGCTGTGGATTTCCATGCCATGCTTAGCGTTTTGGTAATGCATTCCTCATTGGTTTTGATGACTAACTCTTCATTCGATGATTCAATAAATTGAATCGTTTGTGCTCCACTTTGAGTTGTTTGTGCTGCACTTTGTGAGGTTTAGACCTGCTGACGATAGAATATCGATTATTTCTGATTTTATCTGCTGTCATTCACTTAGGCTATCTGCTCCGGTCAATAAATCGTCTACGTAGAAGTCCCTTTTAATAATAGCCGCACCTACTGGGCTGTGCAAATCGGCAATTTGAAACAAACTACGGATTGCTAAGAATGGGGAACATCCTAAACCATATGTAATGGTATTGAGCTCGAGCATTTGAAGGGGCTCTTCTCTATTTCTCCAAATAATTAATTGAAACTTCCGATCATCCTTTTCGACAAGAAATTGGCGATACATTTTAGATATAGAAAGACAAAAGCGTTATAATAAGTTCCTGTTGAATAGTTGCTCCTACCATTAGTATTTCATTAAGCGATTTACATGATGATGTGTTTGCCGAGCCATCGAAAACTACACGCAACTGTATTGTTG
>NW_023458555.1:116037244-116047579 GCF_013731165.1 Rhagoletis pomonella
GGCTTAAAAAATAAGGGATCCACAAGACAGATCCCATTGGTAATATTAAAGTTACTTGTATCAATATATTGAAGCGGCTGCTTTGCCGAAATGGATTTCTTTATAGCAAAGTTTGAAGACCAAGTAAAAGTACTTGTACGAGATTTAATGGTTGCACTTACAGAGTATTTTAGGTTCGTTCGAATTCCACTTATACTTATACTTCGATGTGTAGGAAGACTTCAAACTAATTTATTTATTTTGACTAAAATTGATTAACAGTCCGCAAAGGAAGCAAACAACACCGTGGAGTTTTTCGATGGAGTGTTATATGGTGACAAGTCCTGTCAACGGTCGCCACTAAATGTCTCTACTAAAATTCAGGTCGTCGCCACACGAAATAGAATAAAACTCCACATCTGCTCAATCTGCTGGTTTTCTTAGTTCTGACTTTATTATTCACAAATTTGTAAGAAGAACCCTAACAACGGTAATACTATGTCTCCATTGAGAGATTTATCCATTAAGATTTAATAAATCCAGTTGCTAAATCCCAACCGTCTCCATTACCACAACGAGATATGTTTGACGTTCACATTTTTAAATATTTGACGTTTTCAAATGTATAATTTTATAAATACAGTTGCGGACATTGATATACAGACAGATGAAAGGAAGGTACCAAGCGGAATTTTATTATATGAATTCTGAATATTATTGGCTTCTTATTCGTGGTAAATATGTATGTATAATATATAGTTTTGAAAGTGTAACGAATGGTACCATATTCCGAATCATTTTCCGGAATTTAAGAAAAATTATTAAAACGGTAAAAAAACATTTGCTGAAAGAAAATTTGTTGTAGAACTCTCTTATTCATAGGAGGGAACCGAAAATCCAATCGTGGGACTTTGGCATATCATGAATACGAACTGCGTTCTAGAGGATGTTCGGTGCAATGTTATCGAAGCAGAACCATTACCGAAATTTATAAATTTTTTGTCGCAGCGCGTAAATGACTTATAGAAAGCGGAGAAGACTCCGCATGATATTACTATAAAACATTTCTTCTAAATTTTTAGTTTTTAAAATAATATTTTCTTAATTTATTACAACCAAAGTTATGTAAATATGTATTACTAATTTTCCTTCCAAACTAACAAAAATATAAAAATCCCTAAAAATTTGAAAATTCATGTTTTTATGACAGGCTAGATTTCAATGTCCTCAACTGTATATTGAAAACACAAATGTCATTTGACTTATGGCATGTGAATTTGTGGTTGATCAATATTATTGATTGATTGATGAAATCTACTGTCTTTTGAGATTTAATTTTATATGGTAAATCTCAAAGGATTTAACGTAAAATCTCGTCAGAGGGCTAAATCTTCATTAAATCTCACAATGGAGACATAGTATAATATTCAGAATATGTTCTTATATACTACATGAAATAAATTACTTCAAGTTCAACCTTAAGCTCAGGGTTAAACATCATACGATTTTTATGTATTCAATGCATTGGGCAAACAAATATGCATATTTACGGCCCCTATTATGAGTTGCATTCGATCTTCGACTGTGGTCGAAAGTGCTGATCGAACGAATTTTCATTTGGTATTATGGCGCTAATTCGATGAAGAATAGCGCTATTGTGAATCTCGCTCGTTTACGTTGTTCACAATAGTACCTATACTTTTCACCGCTGAGAAGCTAAATAGTGTTCTTATACATATGTACATATGTAAATTTGTGCAAATTAAAAGGAAATAAAAAAGCAAGCGAGTTTATAAAAGCGTGGTAAAAGAAAATTTTAATTTGCTCAACTGAGTTCGGGTAGAACGATTCGTCAGAGGATTAGGGCTTAAAAAACTGGCCAGGAGCAGAAAACGTGAGAGCTTAGGTGCAGTCTTTCGAATATATTTTGACATACAATATATTTAAGAAATTTTGTGATCCAAATCTATTTAAAATATATTAAAACTATAAACAGCTCCATGATTTTGTTTTCAGAGATCGTGCCAAAAGCGTATAGGGATTTTCTTTTATATGTAAAACCAGACTTTCGAGCTTGTGTTTACTATTCACGACGTTAGAACTGCTTGAAATTAATACAAATTGTTTAAAATTAGTGTCTAGCCGCCAAAAAGTAAGAAAACAAATGCGAAATCATACATTTTTAAAATTTTCTAACATTTCGCTACACCAACGAAAGCAAAATTCTGTTCGACAGAAAATTCGATACTAAACGAAAATTTCGACACGCATTTACACATATGTAATTATGTCGGTGTGTACATAGAGCGTGAACGCATAGGTCCCGGTGCAGGGGTTATATACATATGTACGTGGCTGTTGGGGAGCGCACTGCAATCATACCTGCTTGCATGAATTCGCCTTGGTTGGTACAGTGGAACAGTGCTGCACAAAACTACGATGTGACCTTTGTGCCCAAACAATACCGGTGAGCTTCTTTATATTCAAGGTGCATACGGTTACAATGTTCTAAAGGGTTTTGTCGTATTTATTCTCGTCTTATAAGACCAAATCGCAAAAATTGCAAATCGCTTAATTTGAATCATTCGTTTCCATATAGAGTGGCCAGATATATTAATGACATAATCAGTGCAGTTGGGATCAAAAATCAGTACAAAGCCATACAAATCAGCTCATTTTTAAGCTTATTTTTTGTTTATTAACAATATAGTTGTGAAGTACCTGGAACAGGGTTATTATGTGGGGTTTAATTCAAGCAGTTGCTATTTTGCGAAATGCTAGGAAACGAAACAATTGCAAGGTGACACCTTTGAAAAATGGATTAAATTTAATTATCGTTGCATTTACACGTTCCCCAAATTGCTTTCAATCTGCTCACACATTTATTAAATGTAAAAATCAGTACGGAGGATGGTTCGGTGCCCAGAAGTGGAAAGCATTTGACTGCGATTCACTTGGGAGTGACCAGAATTGATTTTTGTGCGTACGGTTCAAATCGCAGCTCACAACGTCCGGATATTTATATCCATGACCCGTTTGGAAGATAGATAAAGTGAGATGGCGTAAAAATTCGAGAGCGCCGGGTTTGGGTCCCGCTACGCTAAAAATCCGCCAAATGAAAAGCAAAAAGCAGCCTTGGATATGACCCCGGTTTTCGTATGACGACGACGGCAAACGTGTTAAGGACTATTATTTGAGGGTATGCACCTGCAATTTCTGGACCTTAAATGGGGAAGGTGCCTCTGCCCGGCTGGTTGATGTCCTCGGGAAGACTAACGCTGACATTACAGCTATCCAAGAAACGCGATGGACGGGACAAGGCAAGGTAAGAGTGGAGCCTTGCTTCGTCTACAATAGTTACCTACCTCGTAATGCAGCGCAAATTCGGTGTGGGATTTGTGGTGAGAGAGAGACTCCGTCGCCAAGTACTGGCGGTTAACCCGTTGGACGAACGTCTAGCCCCAATCCGCATCAAGTGATCAAGGATCTCTATGAGCGCTGCTCCCGACACGATATTAAAATCGTGCTTGGCGATTTCTATGCCATACACCTGCTCCCTGAGAGCACTGTACAACAAAACGACATTCGCGAGCAATATAGCCACATTTCCCGTTCATTAAGTACAGGCGCCGAAGAAACAGTCGGATTTCAGCGAGCCCGAAATAACAACTGGTACGATGAGGAGTGTCAAGAAGCTGCAGAGATAAAAAGAAGCCTTCTACAGGGCCAAGCTGCGATCGAGCGCAACGAGAGCCATGTAAGACCTTCATAGGGAACTGAAGAAGGAGGCGAGACGTATTTGCCGTATTAAAAAGAGACAGACCGAAATACGTGACTACGAAGAGCTTGAAATGCTGCCGATAGGAAATACGCCCGAAAGTTTTGTCAGAGATTTAGGCGACTAACTGAAGATTTCAAGACCAGGGCGAACTCCTGTGGGAACAACCACAGGGCCTAGAGACTGAAAGCAGCAGCACTGAAAGAAGTGGAAACTGCTGAAAAACAACAAAACTGCTGGAGCTGACGGCCTCTCAGCCGGGCTATTCAATTACGGCGTTGGGGAGCTGTTAAGGTGTATGCATCAGTTCTTATGCAGTATATGGTCAGATGAACGCATGCCCGACGACTGGAATTTAAGTATGCTCTGTCCAATCCACAAGAAAGGCGACCCCGCCATACGCGAAAACTACCGTCGGATCAGGCTTTTAAGCATAGCTTACAAGGTCTTATTGAGTGTATTTTGTGAAGAACTCAGTGTGGCTTTAGACCTGGTAAATTCACCATAAATCAGGATCCACAATACGCCCAATTTTGGAAAAGACCCGCGAGTATAGATCAACACGTACCTCCTATTTGTCGATTTCAAACCCGCTTTCGACAGCTCAAAAAGAAGTTGTCTTTATGCCGCAATGTCTGAATTTGGTATCCCCATACCATTACCAATACCATTAGCTTTGTCAGAATTGGGAAGGACCTCTCCGAGCCCTTTGATATCAAACGAGGTTTCAGACAAGGTGACTCCCTTTCGTGTATTTCTTTATTTATTATTATTATCTACTATATGACAAATATATACATAGAACAAGGGAAACCCTTATGACAAGTGCCTTATGAGTAAATTCTTAAAAGTAAAGTTTGAGTAAGAAAAATCGAAGTCTAAAGATGAAGAATAAGCATTAAATTGGGAGAGAGTCCTCCTTAAAGGAGAATTCATACCATAAACAGTTTTAAGAACACCCACAAAAAACAATTCATTACAACGAAGAATACGTGAGGGAACATTAAAACGAATTTTCATAAGGATGTGCGAGCAATCTATAGAGCCTACAATTATGTCAAAGACAAAGCACATCGATAACAAAGTACGCCTGGACTCTAAGGACATGAGATTTATCAACAAACAACGAGAACGATAGGACGGAATAGGGTCTACCAATTTCAACGAACGCAAAGCAAAGCGTATAAAAGCCCTCTGAACATACTCCAATCTGTTCACATGAACTGTATGAAAAGGTCTGATATTTGAGAAGATATTGAGAGCCGCAGAACTCGGGAACCGCTCGGGCACAATACTTTACAAGAGCGTACAAGACCTGACGTATGCCGACGACATCGATATTATCAATAAAAACAAGGGATCATTCTGTTCTGCCTTCGCGGGATTATATAGAGAAGCAAAGAGAATGGGTCTGGTCGTGAACGAGGACAAAAAGAAGTATCTACTTTCATCACACAAACAGTCAGAGCATACGCGTCTTGGCACACACGGCGCTGTTGACAGTTACAAGTTTAACAGCATTAACACCTATAATAATGTCAGCTTTGAAATCCAACGGAGAACCAACAAGAGCTACTTCGAACTGAGTAGGCAATTGAGAAGTAAAGTCTTGTTTCGTCGTACAAATATCACACTCTATAAGTCACTCATTATGTCTGTGCTGGTGTATGGCGCTGAGGCATGGCAACTGAAAACATCTAACAAAGCGGCTCTTGGAGTTATCGAGAGAAAGATCCTGCGAAAATTTATACTCGGCCAAAATCGCTTAAGCGGTTACAGCGCCAATAAAGAAGAAGAAGAACAATCAGTACAAAATCAGTATAAACTCAAAAAATCAGCAGATTTTGCGTACTGTTTTCGGGTTCCTTAAAATCAGTACAATAAAAACAAGTAATAAAGTTTAAGTTCGGGTGGAGGCGAACATTAAATACCCGGCGCAAGTATTAAATATATGTTTTTTCACCTTTCCGAAAGCTACCGCTAGATGGTAAGCCGGGGTGTATCGGTGTATCAATTTTGAGTAAATTAGCGTCCTTAAATTTCGAAATATTGCAGTTTCAAGCAGTTCTGAAATTTACCGTTATATGAAAAGCGGCCGTAATTTTAGTCCGATTTCAATAATTTTCAACGTTTTGCTTTTATGCGGCAAGCACAATAAAAATACCGAGTTTGGTACAAATTGGTAGAACGGTTACCGATATACATACATGTGATCATAAGTGGGCGGTGCCACACCCATTTTCCAAAATTTTACCATAAACGTATTTCTTGGTAAAGAATTGTTGCAAGTATCAATTTTGAATAAATTAGCTTTAATATTTACTGATTTATCGAAGACTTTGTATTTCTCTAAATTACCGTTATATGGGATGTGGGCGTGGTTATTGTCCGATTTTAAAAATGTACTAAGGCCAACAACTGTGCCAAATTTGGAAGAAATTGGTGTAGCGGTTACCAAGGTATACACATATAACCATAAGTGGGCGTGGCTGCGCCCATTTTCCAAAAATGTATAATATTCTTATTTTTCGTCTGAAAATTATTGTAAATATCAATTTTGAGTGAATTATCTTTAGCAGTTACTAAAATATCACAATTTTCGTATTTCTGTAAATTACCGTTATATGGGAAGTGGGCGTTGGTACAGTCCGATTTCGCCCATTTTCAATACCAACCTACCTTGGATTAACGGAAACCTACATACCAAATTTCGTTGAGATATCTCAATTTTTCTCGAGTTATCGTGTACACGGACGGACGGACAGACGGACAGATGGACAGACGGACGGACAGACATACATGGCTTAATCGATTTCTCTATTCATTCTGAGCATTTAGGTATACATTTGTCTATATCTATCTCGATTCGTTTTGGCTGTTACAAACAACCGTTATGTGAACAAAATTAATATATATGCACCTTGTGCACAAGTGCGCTCGGGTATAAAAGTCAGCACATGTGCTGATTAAATCAGGCATCTGGCCACCCTATTTCCATATTACCGACTCTCTATTCCGTTTGCGTACTGAAACTTATGCCACTTCCACAATGCCCACGTCCTCGTCACACTGAGAATAAAATCTACGTAAATATAACGAAAACTTACGTACTTCTTACGAAATTTTTCGTAATTTTGAGCCACGAAAGTTTTCTTTAGTTTGCGAAAACCATTTTCGTACATACTACGAAAATATGAGACATCAGATCTTTAGTATATTTTACGAATGCATTCGTACTATTTGCTTAAGAATTTCGTGCAATTTCTTTGTTTTTTTTTTACGAAATTTTTGTAAAATGCACAAAAATAATTTTTATATTTAACGGAATTATTTTCGTAAAATCTGTGGTTGTTGCTTTTATTCGCCACACTGTAAAAAACATAGTACGAGTTATAACACAACACTTTGATTATGTTTTAATTGTAAATTTTAAGCCTTTTTGTTTAACAATATCTTTTGCAAAAACGCTAACCATTAGTGATCAAAATATAATGAAAGTGTTGTGTTATCTTTTGAGCTATGGTTTTTTATAGTCTTTGATTATGAGCATACTTTCCATAAATAAAAAATTAATATTTTCAAACTTGTTTTAAATATCCAAAAACTTGTAAAGGAAAGCTAAATTTTAATTAAAAAATACGGGTATAGGCAGATAAATGCGCAATTCATCAGTCTATAGTTTTAAGGTGAATTTCTGTTACCAAATAATACCACTGATGATTCTCTTTTACACTGGAGTACTATTCATACAGTTTAAATTTAAATTAATATTCATTATTTTTAATCTGTATTCCGATTTTAGGCCGCTGTGATAAGCAGTGCGCCCTACCATTCCGCATGGCCTAAGTTCTAGTCCAGTTTCCGACCACAATCAAAAAAAAAAAAAACACTATTATCCAAAAGTAAATTGCAGAAAGCAATGAGGCTATCAAGGACCTCATGTCTGCTTCCGAATAAGAAGCGTAATCAGGCTCTATCTAAACAAACGAATTTATTTTAATTCAACAATTTTTATTAGCTTGAGGCCGTTTTTTGTGAAAAGTTATTGTGGGAAAGCAACAATAATTTGAAAAAATGGTAGAAGTGATAGCTATTTCGGAAATCACCACATTTCCTTTCTTGTTGCTTATTTTCCACTATTTCACTTTGCTAAGCCAACTACAATCAAGCGCAGCTATTCCGCTGCACTCCACTTGATCATGTGGTTGTTGGTTTTGTTGGTTTTTGTTAATATTTCTATTATTAGAATGTTTAACTTTTTAGGTGTGCTCGTTCTTAAGTTATTTGTTTTTTTGTTATTTTATGGCCTTATAACAATTATAATTCAACAATTTTTATGAGCTTGAGGCCGTTTTTTGTGAAAACTTATTGTGGAAAAGCAACAATAATTTGAAAAAATGATAGAAGTGATAGCTATTTCGGAAATCACCACATTTCCTCATCACACTTCTTTCAATAGGATTCGAACCGACGATCACCACTGACTCAGCCAGTTGCCTACGCACTGTGCTAAGTTTGCCTTGCTAATTCTTGTTGCTTATTTTTCACTATTTCACTTTGCTAAGCCCACTACAATCAAGCGCAGCTATTCCGCTGCAATTCACTTGATCATGTGGTTGTTGCTTTTGTTGGTTTTTGTTAATATTTCTATTATTAGAATGTTTAACTTTTTAGGTGTGATCGTCCATAAGTTATTGGTTTTTTGTTATTTTAAGGCCTTATAACAATTATATTCAACAATTTTTATGAGCTTGAGGCCGTTGTTTGTGAAAACTTATTGTGGAAAAGCAACAATAATTTGGAAAAATGGTAGAAGTGATAGCTATTTCGGAAATCACCACATTTCCTCATCAGACTTCTTTCAGTAGGACTCGAACCGACGATCACCACTGACTCAGCCAGTTGCCTAAGCACTGTGCTAAGTTTGCCTTGTTAATTCTTGTTGCTTATTTTCCTCTATTTCACTTTGCTAAGCCAACTACAATCAAGCGCAGCTATTCCGCTGCAATTCACTTGATCATGTGGTTGTTGGTTTTGTTGGTTTTTGTTAATATTTCTATTATTAGAATGTTTGCCCAGCAAGCAGAGTCCCGGTCACCTAACTTAGTAACGTTACCGGCGCGCGTGACATTTAAATTGTCACCAAACCCTGTTCATTACAAGCACTTTGTCCCAAAAGTCTTGTGTACGTGTGACTTTCTATCACCTTCTTACCCATGCGTTCGCCCAATAAGAATATATATACATCCATCTTTGTCACACTCTTAGGTTTTAAGGGCTTTGGTATTGTAGCGACAGGTAAAACCGCATTTAGCGCGCCGCCGGATATCCGGTGCAATAGTCGAATGGCTAGCAGCTCGCCCCTCATCCTGAAGTTCTGGGATCGAATCAAAAAAAAAACTTTTTCATATTTTTTTTTTCTTTTTTTGAAGTATTTTTTTTTTATTAATACAAGTTAGTTAAGCAAATTATAAAGTATTTAATTTATGTTGTAAATTAAATAATTTTTAATAAATAAAAATAAACAATTAAGTTGTTTTTTTTATGTCCATAAAAGTATATTTTATATGCAACATTATATAAAAGAACTTAATATCGAAAGTGAAATTAATTCAGTTTTAATTGAAAACTATGTACATTTTATTATTTATGTATATAATTTATATTTAAATAAATAAAACTTTATTAAATTCATATATCCAAAATTATTTAGCAGCATATAATGAAACCAAAAGTTAACAATTGAAATCAAAAACTAAGTTAATAATAGCCTACATACATTTTACATTATTTTGTTATTAGTATGAAAGAAGAGATGTAAGATCGAAAAAAATTTGTGTTCAAACTAAGTTGATTATTTTAGCTAATAATAATTTACATTTTTTACTGTTTTGTTATTTATATAAAAGAATATAAAAACGAAAATGTTAACACTAGGCGCTTAACAACTGCAGCACACCAAATTATGTCTTATTTCAACA
This sequence comes from Rhagoletis pomonella, assembly GCF_013731165.1. Taxonomy (NCBI): domain Eukaryota; kingdom Metazoa; phylum Arthropoda; class Insecta; order Diptera; family Tephritidae; genus Rhagoletis; species Rhagoletis pomonella. The sequence continues at coordinate 116,046,983 of NW_023458555.1, forward strand.
TTTTTTTTACTTTTATTAGTAGCGTTGGAGCACTAACAATAACCATTTAAAATGCCTTTGTTAGAGTTCTAAAGCTAAATTCAATACAATATGAAATTTCAATACATTATATAGTTAAATGCCTACTGTTAATATTCATACTTTGGCATTTATATACACCCGTGGAGACAGAAATGGCACAAAATTTATAAAAACAAAATTGTTACATAATTTTAGGAAAAACTTAATTGAATTCTATAACGAAAACCATGTAAAATAGTTAAAAAAAAATTAAAAAAATTAGTAAATTCCAGAAACCAAAAAAAATATTAAAATTTTAAAGTTTTTTCTCAGAATTTTCAGAAAATTTTTTGGTATGCAGTTTTGTAAGCCGATTTATTTTTCTCTAACAAAGTGCAAACCTAAAGTCTCCCAAGATTTGTGTTGATTTTTTAAATTTTTTTTCTGAAAGGTATTTTATTTTTTCTTCCACATAAATTTTGCGAAATCTAACTTTTGTATGGGAGAAAATCTCAAACTTCTTTTTCTTCTTTTTTGGCGCTGTAACCGCTGTAACGGACTTTCCTGAGTGCTGGGCGTAGCTCTCGGTTGTCCAGG
>NW_023458555.1:116067579-116098011 GCF_013731165.1 Rhagoletis pomonella
AAAGCAACAATAATTTGAAAAAATGGTAGAAGTGATAGCTATTGCGGAAATCACCACATTTCCTCATCAGACTTCTTTCAGTAGGATTCGAACCGATGATCACCACTGAATCAGCCAGTTGCCTACGCACTGTGCTAAGTTTGCTTTGTTATTTCTTGTTGCTTATTTTCCACTATTTCACTTTGCTAAGCCAACTATAGCTTTTTAGGTGTGCTCGTCCTTAAGTTATTTGTTTTTTGCTATTTTATGCCCTTATAACAATTATATTCAACAATTTTTATGAGCTTGAGGCCGTTTTTTGTGAAAACTTATTGTGGAAAAGCAACAATAATTTGAAAAAATGGTAGAAGTGATAGCTATTGCGGAAATCACCACATTTCCTCATCAGACTTCTTTCAGTAGGATTCGAACCGATGATCACCACTGAATCAGCCAGTTGCCTACGCACTGTGCTAAGTTTGCTTTGTTATTTCTTGTTGCTTATTTTCCACTATTTCACTTTGCTAAGCCAACTACAATCAGGCGCAGCTATTCCGCCGCAATTCACTTGATCATGTGGTTGTTGGTTTTGTTGGTTTTTGTTAATATTTCTATTATTAGAATGTTTATCTTTATAAGTGTCCTCGTCCTTAAGTTATTTGTTTTTTGTTATTTTAAGGCCTTATAACAATTATATTCAACAATTTTTATGAGCTTGAGGCCGTTTTTTGTGAAAACTTATTGTGGAAAAGCAACAATAATTTGAAAAAATTGTAGAAGTGATAGCTATTTCGGAAATCACCACATTTCCTCATCAGACTTCTTTCAGAAGGATTCGAACCGACGATCACCACTGACTCAGCCAGTTGCCTACGCACTGTGCTAAGTTTGCCTTGTTAATTCTTGTTGCTTATTTTCCACTATTTCACTTTGCTAAGCCAACTACAACTTTTTAGGTGTGCTCGTCCTTAAGTTATTTGTTTTTTGTTATTTTATGGCCTTATAACAATTATATTCAACAACTTTTATGAGCTTGAGGCTGTTTTTTGTGAAAACTTATTGTGGAAAAGCAACAATAATTTAAAAAAATTGAAGAAGTGATAGCTATTTTGGAAATCACCACATTTCCTCATCAGACTTCTTTCAGTAGGATTCGAACCGACGATCACCACTGACTCAGCCAGTTGCCTACGCACTGTGCTAAGTTTGCTTTGTTAATTCTTGTTGCTTATTTATCACTATTTCACTTTGCTAAGCCAATTACAATCAGCCGCAGCTATTCCGCTGCAATTCACTTGATCATGTGGTCGTTGGTTTTGTTGGTTTTTGTTAATATTTCTATTATTAGAATGTTTAACTTTTTAAGTGTGCTCGTCCTTAAGTTATTTGTTTTTTGTTATTTCATGGCCTTATAACAATTACATTCAACAATTTGTATGAGCTTGAGGACGTTTTTTGTGAAAAAATATTGTGGAAAAGCAACAATAATTTGATAAAATTGTAGAAGTGATAGCTATTTCGGAAATTACCACATTTCCTCATCACACTTCTTTCAGTAGGATTCGAACCGACGATCACCACTGACTCAGCCAGTTGCCTACGCACTGTGCTAAGTTTGCTTTGTTAATTCTTGTTGCTTATTTATCACTATTTCACTTTGCTAAGCCAATTACAATCAGCCGCAGCTTTTCCGCTGCAATTCACTTGATCATGTGGTTGTTGGTTTTGTTGGTTTTTGTTAATATTTTTATTATTAGAATGTTTAACTTTTTAGGTGTGCTCGTCCTTAAGTTATTTGTTTTTTGTTATTTTAAGGCCTTATAACAATTATATTCAACAATTTTTATGAGCTTGAGGCCGTTTTTTGTGAAAACTTATTGTGGAAAAGCAACAATAATTTGAAAAAATGGTATAAGTGATAGCTATTTCGGAAATCACCACATTTCCAAATCAGACTTCTTTCAATAGGATTCGAACCGACGAACACCACTGACTCAGCCAGTTGCCTACGCACTGTGCTAAGTTTGCCTTGCTAATTCTTGTTGCTTATTTTTCACTATTTCACTTTGCTAAGCTAACTACAATCAAGCGCAGCTATTTCGCTGCAATTCACTTGATCGTGTGGTTGTTGGTTTTGTTGGTTTTTGTTAATATTTTTATTGTTGGAATGTTTAACTTTTTAGGTGTGCTCGTCCTTAAGTTATTTGTTTTTTGTTATTTTAAGGCCGTGTAACAATTATATTCAACAATTTTTATGAGCTTGAGGCCGTTTTTTGTGAAAACTTATAAGGAATTTACATGAGGCGATTTTTAGTTGAAAGCAACAATAGCCTGGTGTAAACAGCCTTTCAACTAATCGCTTACAATGAAGTTGGTCGGCTCCCTACTTTCGTCCAACTTTTGGTTCAACTAATCGCCTGTGAATGTTGAATCATGTAAATTGCCTATTATTGTGGAAAAGCAACAATAATTTGAAAATATGGTAGAAGTGATAGCTATTTCGGAAATCACCACATTTCCTCATCAGACTTCTTTCAGTAGGATTCGAGCCGACGATCACCACTGACTCAGCCAGTTGCCTACGCACTGTGCTAAGTTTGCCTTGTTAATTCTTGTTGCTTATTTTCCACTATTTCACTTTGCTAAGCCCACTACAATCAAGCGCAGCTATTACGCTGCAATTCACTTGATCATGTGGTTGTTGGTTTCTGCTAATATTTCTATTATTACAGTGTTTAACATTTTAGGTGTGCTCGTCCTTAAGTTGTTTGTTTTTTGTTATTTTATGGCCTTATAACAATTATATTCAACAATTTTTATGAGCTTGAAGCCGTTTTTTGTGAAAACTTATTGTGGAAAAGCAACAATAATTTGAAAAAATGGTAGAACTGATAGCTATTTCGGAAATCATCACATTTCCTCCTCAGACTTCTTTCAGTAGGATCTGAACCGACGATCACCACTGACTCAGCCATTTGCGTACGCAGTGTGCTAAGTTCGCCTTGTTAATTCTTGTTGCTTATTTTCCACTATTTCACTATGCTAAGCCAACTACAATCAAGCAAAAGCAAAGTGAAATAGTGGAAAATAAGCAACAAGAATTAACAAGGCAAACTTAGCACAGTGCGTAGGCAACTGGCTGAGTAAGTGGTGATCGTCGGTTCGAATCCTACTGAACTAAGTCTGATGAGGAAATGTGGTGATTTCCGAAATAGCTATCACTTCTACCATTTTTTCAAATTATTATTGCTTTTCCACTATAAGTTTTCACTAAAAACGGCCTCAAGCTCACAAAAATTGTTGTATATACTTGTTATAAGGCCATAAAAATAACAAAAAACAAACAACTTAAGGACGAGCACACCTAAAAAGTTAAACATTCTAATAATAGAAAATATTAACAAAAACCAACAAAACCAACAACCACATGGTCAAGTGAATTGCAGCGGAATAGCTGCGCTTGATTGTAGTTGGCTTAGCAAAGTGAAATAGTGGAAAATAAGCAACAAGAATTAACTAGACATACTTAGCACAGTGCATAGGCAACTGGCTGAGTCAGTGGTGATCGTCGGTTCGAATCCTACTGGAAGAAGTCTGATGAGGAATTGTGGTGATTTGCGAAATAGCTATCACTTCTACCATTTTTTCAAATTATTGTTGCTTTTCCACAATAAGTTTTCACAAAAACGGCCTTAAGCTCATAAAAATTGTTGAATATTATTGGTATAAGACCATAAAAAAAACAAAGAATTTATTTTAATGAAAGAAAATAAATAAGAATGAGCTTTAGTCTTACCGAACGAAAACCGTCAGGCAATTTTTATTGCGGTCAACCATCAAATATTTGTTTTGGATTATATATTCTCGGTGTCCCGAATGCTGTTCATACGTGTTGCAGCGCACGCGCACCAGTGTTTGATTTTTTTTTCTGATAAGCCATTGCATGGAGATCATGTGTCAACGCTCTAAGTGCAACAAATAAATAACAACAATAAAAACCAACAGTAAAAGCAACCAAACAAAAGCAAAACAACAAAACTTAAACAGCTAGAAATCACAGGTAGCAATATTTACGATTAATCGATAGCCCCACGAATGATTTTAAAAATCAAATCACAAATTAATATTTAATTTTTATTGTAATTTTATCCAGAAAATTCCTTTATAAAACGTTTAAATTTATATTATACGTCTCACAGCAGCGAACAGGTAATTTCGCAATAATATGCGTTACATAAAAATATGATGAAATATTAAACTGCAGTTTAGTATATTGCACGAAAATATTTGTTTATTGTATGCATTTAAAAACGTGTTTCTGCATTAGTACTATGTACGAAAGTATTTAATAAATAAAACTAATACAGAATTTTAGATTTCGTATATTTTAAAACCACACGTAAATATTTAGTTTTACTTTAAGAAGCAACTCACACGTATCAAATGATTGAAACATAAAATTAACATATACGGTTTTTATATCTTAGATTCTTCAAGTTCATGCTGAAGATGGTGATAAAGGCAATCCTCGAGAAATTCGATATGGTCTTGTTTCTGAAGGAAATCCATTTACTAGCTTCTTTGATATTAATGATACCAGTGGTAAGCAGTTAAAAATAAAAACCCATTTTTAATTTTCATAAAATAGGCCAATAAAATATGTATCCTTAATTTAATTATGTATGTGAAAATTTATTATGCGCCAAACATTTTGTATATACATTTATGTTTGCTAATATATATTTCGAAAGCCGTTTTTTTCTGTTGGCAAAGCTCGAGATCGGAGCGCAATGAGATATAGTCGTTGCGCTGGGTATGCAGTTACAGTTGCATGGCTATACTCAATCCCGAATCTTGCGTCCTCGTTCGCGCACTCTGGGCAATGTGAGCAACCCATGTGCGAGATCCGGTAACCAATCCGAGAGGAGCCTTGGGTCACGGCAGAAAGAGAGGGAGCTTCGGTTTGGCCACTCCGACTTATTCGGTTTAAGGGTTCACTGAAGTCTGCAGCGTCTGTTCACCAGTAGGTGCGGCTGCAAGCGGGTGTCTGCTTGGAGCAAGCGGCTCGCTATATAAACGTGTATTTGGTTGCGAAACCACCCCCGTCCCAGCAATGAGTTGTGCGCTTCACTTCCAGTGAAGAAGCACGGAAAAGCCTCGGATGAGACCCACCCCTTATGCTGACGACAACAGCAAACGTTTAAAGGACTACGATTTGAGGCCATGCACCTGGAATTTCCGGACCCTTAATGGGGAAGGTGCCACTGCCCGGCTGCTTGATGTCCTCGTAAGGACAAAAGCTGACATCACCGCCATCCAAGAAATGCGTAGACGAGGCAAGGCAAGCAATGTCTGGGGCCTTGCGACGTCCACTACAGCTGCCATTTAAAGGAGCGCTAATTCATTTATTCATTCAAATAGTAACCTAGAAATACAAAATTTCTTACAGACTACATAGAACTAACTATATTTTCAACAATTATATGTACATTCATAATACGTAGTTATTTAAAAAATTGATTGAGCGATAATTTGAAATTATACACTAAGCGAAATAGTTATATGGGCACTCAAACAAATAAGTTTTTTTTTATAATAAAACAATCATTGTTAGATCTTTTTATCTTTCAACAAAAATTGACAAAACGATAGCAAGTATAAAACATGTTAAAGGTATTACTTCAGCCTTTTATTGTAAAAATTTAAACGTTTTCAAGAGCATAAAAGGAAATAGATATATTAATATTGAATTCATTCTTAAGAAAAAGAACATAAAATAATATTCAATAGCTTGTATGTTCTCCGTTGTTTATTGTGACTGATACTAGCCGGCGTGGCATGGAATTTACGAGTGACTGAAGGACAATTAGGTCGATTTTTGTCCATTCTTCTTGAATAGCTTTTTTGAGCTGCAATAGGGTATAAAATTGGCGTCCACCTTTATAAACTTGTTTGCTAAGAATGCTCCAGAGACTCTCCATTGGATTTAGGTCTGGACTAACTGCAGGCCACTTCAGCACAGGAATATTTTTCGACGCGAAAAACTCCTTTGTACGCTTAGCACTATGGATTGGAGCATTGTCCTGTTCATACGTCCAAGACTCACTCAAACGTCATCCAATACTGTTTTTTCGCTAAAATGATGGATTGCCATTCATCATCCCAGAACTTATGATTATCGGCGAATTCGAGCCGAGCTGCCTTGTGGCGTGGCGTAAGCTTTGGTTTAGCTAGTCGATTTTGGTATTTTAAATTGGAATCTTCACTCAAAATTTGCTGTATTCTTCTCTTCGTAATATTGAGAGAAAGTTAATTTCTAATTTGGTTAGGGCTGATGTTTTTATTGACAACCAACCGTCTTATCTCTCTCTTACACCTGTCGTCAATCCTAGGTTTCGGATCCGTTCTTTTAATTTTTCCGAACCCATCGGGATTTTTGAAAAAATTTTGAATGGTATTTTTATTTCGTTTTACTTTTAGCGCTATTTTGCGAACTGAGACTCCCGATTTACTATAAGCTAGAATACTAGCGCGCTCCTAAGTAGATAACTGCGTTCCTCTTGGCATAGTGTCCTAAAAAGTTATTTTCCCAGCATGAGCATTATTTATTTCGTAATTAAAACTACTCAACTTTCCTTAAGGAGTCTTTAAAATTGTTAAATTTGTATAAAAATATCACGCAATTTCCACAACAAGAAATAAAATGTTCACGGACGCGCTTGTTCCATATAACCATTTTCTTCTAGAAACTCAAATTTCAAGCAAAGCTCAAAAGTAACGGAACTTGAAGCGAAAGAGTAATAATTTAGAGCTACCGCTAGTTCGTGCATACATTTGTGTGTATTATAAGGCGACTCAAGAAAATAGTATGCAGATATTTTAGAAAAAAAATTAAGAACTTGGTTTGTCTCATATAGCTATTTCGCTTAGTGTATTTAGATAGCGAAAAATCAAACGCCAAGGAACTTGAAATCTGGTTAAACTCTTTCAATGTTCTAAGCAAAGGTGCCATCGAGGCATAAACAGTTCTAACCCGCTCTAGGAAGAATAAGTCATTACTCCGAAGATTTTTTGTGGGATATGAAAACTAATGCGCTCTAAGAGTAATGGAGAGTCAACTATCCCGTTTATGATATCGTAAACAAAACAGAATGAAAGTATACTTCTTCCACCCTGCAAAGATTTTAAGTTTAATAATGCACACCTTGCGTTGTAAGAAGGAATCGGGTCAGCGAAGTTTAACGATCTGAGTGCAAAATGAAGACAATTTTTCTGAATGCGATCGAGTCTACTGATGTGGCACTGGTGATATGGCCTCCATATAAAGACAGCATACTCCAGCTTAGACCGAACGAGCGAATCAAATGGTGACTTTAAAGTGTATGGATCCGTAAAATCGGAAGCAAAACGTCGAATGAAGGCAAGTGTAGAATAAGATTTGGCAATGACAAATGGCCAAGAAACTGGAAAGTGTAGTCAAAGATTACACCCAGATCAGAAATTTGATTGAGAGTATTAAGACGCGAGTTTTTTATAAAATATGAGGTAGAGGTTAAATGCTTACACTTAGAAAATTACACATGAGAACATTCCTTGATGTTTAGTTAAAGTCGATTCTTATCACACCATTCGACGACATTGTTGAGATCTGACTGAAGATTGTATGAATCAGACAGGCTTGATACTGTTTTAAAAATTTTTAAGTCGTCAGCGTATAAAAGAAACTCAGAGAAATGAAAACATTGAGATATATCATTAATAAAAATTACGAAGAACAAGGGGCCCAAAATACTGCCCTGCGGAACACCGGAAGAGGCAATAAAAGCATAAGAAGATACATTATCAACAACGACTACAGATTTCCGATTGAAAAGGTACGACTTTATCCATTTAAGAAAATCGAGTGAAACCCAAACTTTATTAGTTTGGAGATTAAAGTTGAGTGACAGACTTTGTCGAAAGCCTTGGAAAAATCCGTATAAACCACATCAACTTGAAGTCTGTTATTGAAAGCCGACATACAAAAGTCTGAAAAAACAGCGAGATTAGTGACAGTAGACCTGCCAGCCATAAAACCATGCTGATTCATAGAGATATTATGTTTTACAGCGAAGTATAGTTTTTGTTTTATAATATACTCAAAAAGCTTTGAAAGTTTGGAAATGGGCCTATAGTTCACGATGTCGTTTTTATTCCCAGCTTTGAAAATAGGCGTGATAGAAGTAATTTTCCAAGCATCTATGAATTGTCCACATTCTAACGATTTATTAAACATTAACATAAGTGGATAGGCAAGCGCTGAACAGTTTTTGAAAAAAAAAAAAGATGAGAAACCATCAACATCTACTTGCCATGAGCTTTTGATGTGCTGGATACCATCCCAAACATCATCGATAGTTAGAGAGAGAGAACCAAAATTAACAGAGGAAGTAGAGTTCCCTCTATCGTGTGCAGTTGATTCTGACACCCGTTCAAAATTAGAACTGAAAAAGTCCGCAAAAAGGTCAGCAGCCTCTTTGGTAGAGGAAGCGTAGTTTCCATTGTAGAACACATCCGAAGGAATGCCAGAGCAGCACTTTTTGGATTTTACGTAACGCCAGAATGCCTTTGGGTTCGTTTTAATTTCGTCTTCAAATCTTCGCACGTAATTACCCTGTAGAACTTTACTTAGAGACTTAAATTTTTTAGAGAAGTGTAGATATTTATTCCTATGAGCTTCGGCATTAAATAGTAAAATTTTTTTTTAAATTTGTTCCTCAAATTCTTAAGCTTTTTTAATTTTTTCGTACACCAAGGAATTTTATAGCATTTACTACTAGTACATGGTACATTCTTACAAAAAATCTCGTGTATCTTCATTTTAAAAGTATCAAAATCGAAATTTCATTGTTAACAACACTAAAATTACAACGTTTAAAGCAAAAATTTTTAGAAAATTTGTCGGAACTTAGTCTTCTATAGCTGTAGAATTCTAAGCGAATAACAAGCGGTACGTGATGGTTACTAGTATACGATATTGGAACGAGACATTCACTAAGTGAGAAGTTCATATTGTCGTTTATGAAAACTAGATCTAGAATTCTAGAAAGCCTATTCACATAGTTATTAATTTGTATAAGATCAGAACTTAAAAAGTTATCTACTAAATAGGACTCCGTAAAGCTGTCAATGTTTCTTGCAGTTAAGGCAAATTTATTGTCTACATATGACCAATCAATATTAGGCAAGTTAAAATCACCAAGTATACAGAAGTTGCAACCACAATTATTATCGACGAGAGCCGTTACGTTGTCAACATTCGCTTTGTACAAATTATCTGGACTGGCCGGTGGAATGTAGGAAGCACATACGTAAAGATTGGAGCTACCATGTACCAAGACGCAAAGCTGATCCAGAAGTGAATCCTCGTTATTTAAATTAACTTACGCTGATCGGTACCGACGCTGAATAGCTATTAAAACGCCGCCTCCCCTTGCAGGCCTGTTTTCTGGGAATCTCGGTCTTTCCGGTAAACATTAAAGAGATTGGAATCAAAATATTCATTTTCGCTAAATTCGGCATTTAGCCAACTCTCAATAAGAACATAGATGTCATAGTCCAAGTGAGCACTTAAATTAAATACAGTGTTAGACTTTGTTCTAAGTCCGGAAACAATTTGGAAGTAAATCCTTAGAGACTTGGAAAGAATTCTATTGGAAACGGAATCTGTTATGGTTTTGGTGGTGCAGTAGCTCCTTTCAGAAAAAACTCGAACGGACGAACAATCACGTCAGTTGACCATATTGCTGAGTTAAGAAGGGTATCATAATAAGGTGATGGTATACTTAGCTTGAAATTGATTCGCTTCAACATTTTAACATCAGCGTCTTTTTTAACTAGCATATGCAAACTTGAATCGATAGACGAGTGCTTCGAAACGTATGATATTATGGTATCAGCAGTAACAGAGTTCTCAAAGGAAGAAAGGTGTAGCCATTTTACACAAGGTGCGACTTTTAACTCACTACTCATATTACTACCCACTATACCTCGTATTTTCTTGCTGGGATGGTTGTCAATTTTAACACTGGTTTTCAGAGCAGTAGGAGCAGTGTTAGCGTTAGAAGAGGAGCGTGAAGGGATAGTATCAACAGAAGTAGCATTAACAATGTCAGCGCCGAGTATACCTGCATACGTGAAGTGCGCAGTTGACCGCTCTAGAACAGTAGCGCCTACGTTACACTGCTCGGTTGACTGTAGCAGCACAACAGCATTTGAGCGATCCGATGTTGTGAGATCAACGGAGTGAGAGATGTTATCGACAGAATCAACAAGTGGAGATGTAGGCTCGTTTGTAGTCGTCGAAGCAGTAGGCTTTGATAGAAGAGGCTGTTGTTTCTTTGCCTTGGTTTTGGTGTTTTTAGTTTTCTTTGCATTACACTCACATGCAAGAACACATGCACGTAGGTCTTTTACCTCAGCAGTAAGCTGCGCAAGGGCAGAGGAGACATCATCGCTTTGACACTTTCGTATTGCTTTTATATCAGCGGTAAGAGGCGCAAGGGCAGAGCAGACAACATCGGTTTGGTGTTTTCGCATTTCTTTTATATCTGCGCATAGTTCCATTGTTTTTGCAATCAACAGCTGCTTATCCGCTTGGAGAGAACTTATTGCAGCCAGCGCAAGAGCATTCTCAGATTTAAGAGCAGCGATTTCTACAAGCACTGATTGTAGGCTGATTTCCGAATTGCTTCCACTCACAGCGCACATTTCAATTGGGACTTGTTTTAGCACTTGTTGTTGCGGTGAAATGTTTGCACTTAAATTCGTTGTCGGCACATCGATTAGTATTGTCTGATCGCCACAAACTGGCGGTGGGGGTGTGCGGATGGACCGCCGCTTGCGAGCAGCACAGAGTTCGCCAAAAACACTTTCGGTTAGAGCCGACTAAAAACTCAACATCGGCAGCAGAAATGCCCACGCATTCCCAATGACATAGTTCACAGCATTTGGCAAATTGAATTTTATCTTGGTTGCGATCAACCCTAACCCACACAAACAAGGCTTTTAATAACTTTAATCGAATTACGATTCTAAATAGAGTCACTGTCTCATACACATTAAGTAGCCAAATTATAATCAGACGAAAACGATATGATCACAGCTTAATGAGCCCGAAAACTACGGAGCGAAAAAAACATGTCCGCACACGTCGAGCTCCAACGATCTTATTATCGGAGTTGGATTTGTGGTGGGAGAGAGACTCTGTCGCCGAGTACTATCGTTCACCCCGGTGGACGAGCGTCTAGCCACAATCCGCATCAAAGCGAGATTCTTCAACATCTCGCTCATTTGGGCCCATGTCCCGATAGAAGAGAAGAATGAGGCATCCAAGGATCTATTCTTCGACGTTCCACCGCCTGACTATAACGAGGTACGTATAGCAATAACGCGGCTGAAAAACAAAAAAGCTGCTGGAGCTGACAGCCTGCCAGCTGAGCTTTTCAAGTACGGCGGCGAGGAGTTGATAAGGTGCATGTACCAACTCTTGCGCAGAATATGGTCAGATGAACGCATGCCCGACGACTGGAATTTAAGTGTGCTCTGCCAAATCCACAAGAAAGGTGACCGCGCCATTCGCGCCAACTACCGCGGGATCAGCCTTCTAAGCATAGGTTAAAAGCGTATTGTGTGAAAGACTGAAGCCCACCGTCAGTGGACTGATTGGGCCTTATCAGTGTGGCTTTAGACCTGGAAAATCCACCATAGACCAGGTATTCACAATACGCCAAATCTTGGAAAATACCCGCAAGAAAGGATCGACACTCACCACCTATTTGTCGACTTTAAAGTCGCTTTGACAGCACTAAAAGGATTTGCCTATACGCCGCTATGTCTGAATTTAGTATCCCCTCAAAACTCGTACGGCTGTGTAAAATGATGTTGAGCAAAACCACCAGCTCCGTCAGAATTGGGAATGACCTCTCCGAGCCGTTCGCCACAAAACGGGGTTTTAGACAGGGCGACTCCCTTTCATGTGACTTCTTTAATCTGATGTTGGAGAATATAATAACAGCTGCAGAACTGAACCGCTCAGGAACAATTTGCTACAAGAGCGTGCAATTTCCGGCTTATGCCGATGACATCAATATCATCGGTATTAAAAACCGCGAAGTCTGTTCTGCATTTTCCAAGTTGGATAAGGAAGCAAAGCGAATGGGTCTGGTTGTAAACGAGGACAAGATGAAGTATCCCCTGTCATCAAACAAACAGTCAGCACATTCGCGCCTTGGCGCCCACGTCACTGTTGACGGTGACAATTTCGAGAAAGTAGAGAATTTCGTTTTCTTGGGAACCAGCATTAAAACCGATAATAATGTCAGCATTGAAATCCAACGCAGAATCACTCTTGCCAACAAGTGATACTTTGGACTGAGTAAGCAATTCAGGAGTTAAGTCCTCTCTCGACGTACGAAAACCACACTCTATAAGTCACTCATCATTCCCGTGCTGGTATATTGCGCAGAAGCATGGACAATGACAACATCCGATGAAGCGGCTCTTGGAGTGTTCGAGTGAAAGATTTTGCGGAAGATTTACGGGCCTTTACGCGTTGGTGACGGCGAGTACCGCAGACGATGGAACGATGAGCTGTATGAGCTTTACAGCGACATGGACATAGTGCAGCGAATTAAAATACAGCGGCTTTGCTGGCTAATCCACGTCTTTCGAATGGACACCGATGCTCCAACTCTGAAAGTATTCAACTTGGAACCCGCTGGTGGTAGCAGAGGAAGAGGGAGGCCCCCACTGCAATGGAAAGATCAGGTGGAGAAGGCGTCAGTTGGCCCAGAAGAGAAACGACTGGCGTGCTTTGCTGAACTCGGCCAAAATCGCTTAGGCGGTTACAGCGCCAAAAAAGAAGAAGAATAAAGCTCGAGATCGGCTGTACCGATTTTTTTGAAATTTTGGTTATTGGTTGTGGATGTGCTTCCCATGTTCTTAGGCAAAGAAAAAGTTTAGATACTTCCTAAAACTGAAACTGCAGGACTTTAAAAATCCTATAGGATCTAACATGCCCACATAACAGCGTTGCTCACCTGCAAATCACAAATGAGATAAATGAGAGCGTCCTCTGCTGTTAATTCGTACGGAATATAGTGCAAAGCAAGGGTTATGTACATATATATAATGTGACAACCCGTACTTCCTTCGGAAGTACAGTATTTCTTTTTGAACCTTTGTACTTCGTACTTCGAAGTACAGACAAATTTACTTCTTTGCAATGTTTTGTACTACCCAAGGCACATTGAACAAGTAGTATCAGTAGAGCAGCTGATTCGATTTTTTTTCAAATTATTCGGTCTATAAAATTTCAAATATTTTTAATTTCTTCTCACAAAATATATTAATTTGTCAAAATCTTTTTGCATGTTAAACCTTTTCCCATACATCTAAAGAAAGTCGCACCAATTTTTTCCCAAATTTAATTTTTAATTTTTACTCAAAATCAGAACAGTTTTTGACACTTGAGATAAGCAAAAACAAAATACACATAAATGATGTTTTTGCTCTGATACCTGTTTGATGAGCCTTGGTACTACATTTAAGTTGAAATTTCTTTAACTGCTTCAAAAAATTTCGAAAAGTTAGTGATCTCAGTTAAGAAAGGTACTCATAGATCAACACATAAATCATGAGAAACAACAGTATCGATGCTCTAGTAAACATTTTCTTGTCCGGGCAACATACTAACCATTTCCTTATAAACTATCGCACAGTGCTTATTTATTGGACACGAAATTTATCAATCCTTCAAGTGGATTTGATTACTTATACCAGGCTGAGGTTGAACGACCCAGTTGCCTAAATTTACATCACGCAAAATAGACTCTTAGTGTACTTATCTTAATTTTTGAATCTGAGGAGGGTTCTCGACCTTTTCTAACTCGCAAAATAAATTTGAAATAATCTCATATTTATTTAAAACAATTCGTCGGAAATGATTTTTTTTTAAGTTTTCCAGGATTTCAAAATTATATATGGGAGGTTCCATGGGAAAGTGAACCTCAGTGCAAAAATTATTTTCTTTATAAAACTAAATAAGACATTTGTAAAAATCTTGAATCAACCAAAAAATAACAAATTAAAACTTTAGATGCATTTTTTACGTTTTATTTACGTAAATTTTTTGATTGAGTTTAAAGTAGGTTGTGTTGAATGCACTGTCAAATAATTTGCGATTCATAATTCAAGTGGTAAGAAAAATATATAGTAGAACTCATCTGCGTTTAATAAAATGGTGTGACTGCTTTATCTATATTATGAGTTGTTATTAAGCAGTATGGGTATTGTCCCCCCCGAGACAAAAAAAGCTAAATGTTGTTATATTTAACAACAGAATTTGATGTTGTGTTTCGTGTTTGTTACATAATGTTAGAAATTCATTGCAAATATTTACCACAATTGCATTGTCGTTTCCACGTAGTTAGATAATAATAATTCAACAGAGAAGCATGTCCCACCCATGACAGCTATGTGTGGGACAGTTGTCAGAGGTAGGTTTACAGGGCTGATAAGCTTTATTTGTATGTTGAGGTGGAGGGATGCGCAGATTCATCCATTATCTATATACCCTTGTGGTTAGCTGATTAAGTTAAGTTACATTTGACCAGTTTTGGTTTTTATTTTGGTAATCTAATGTTAACTTTTTTTTATAAAAGTCTAGTACATTACCTAACCAGAACCACATAAATCTATATTTCAAACTCCTTACAAGACTTATAAAAATTCAACAAACTTTAACAATTACTGTTGCCGCCGTCTATGGACTAGTTAAGGATTCACTATTTTACTTCATTTTTTGCTTATTACATTATTCGATCACGCCATATACGCACACTAATATACTATATGTATGAGACTCATTCGTATATTATTGTACTTATATGCTTTCATATGTACATAAACGACGTTAATCTTCAATTAGAAGAACCAGTAGTCATTTTGTCGTCAGCGGCTTAACACAAATTGTTTCAAAGCTCGCAATCTAGCTCGTTTAATTACATACATATTCTGAATTTAAGTTTAAACAATAAACGTGAAGCGTGAAGCGTGCTCTTAAAAATTTGACTTTTCTTTAACCTCGTGGCTACGTGCATTACTGCAACGACGGTAACAAATCTTTAAAACAATTTTATTTCTTTCGAAACTAAATTTACTTATTGTAACGGTGCGCAAATAAACACATTTTTCGTAAAATCGCTAAAATAAATTGCGCGATATCCTCGTCTTCATTGTAATTTCTAACGGTCTATGCGCAAACTGTAAACTCGCAACCGGAGAAATCTACAATCATCATGGGAAAGAATCATCATTGCAATAGATGTGAGCAGCCAGATAATGAGGAAATGGTACAGTGTGATCACTACGACCGCTGGTTCCATTTCGCTTTTGTAAGAGTGGATAGCGACATTGCAAACCACGATTCGAGTTGCGAAACTTGCATCCAAAATACTATAACAGCGACGAACAATGGGGCGCAGGGATTGTCAACAGCATCTCCAATAATTGGAACAGCGACGACTACACCTTTGCTACAGCCAGCAGCCACAACAAAGTACCCAAGCAGTTCATCAACGGGACATCTCCCAGGTCAACAGCAAGCATCAGCATATAACGCTATAGCGACAATAACAACGACCACAATCGGCGGTTCTTCTTCCCGCGTTTTTTCCATAGCAGGAATGCCAGCACCAATAATGACGTCATCGCTCCCTAGCGGCAAATTTCGACAATAGTTTCAACTGTCAAAACATTTTTGCGCCAATTTCAACGTAATTTGGAATGCCAGGAGCTGCGCCATCAGCGCAAATGTCAGAACACAGAAATTTACAAATACAAAGTTTAGAAGAAGAAATGAAGTTGCAACAACAATTCATCGAATCAAAATACAAAATATTAGCTGGAGATCAAACGTCGACGTTCTGCACGCAAGCAAATATGTTTGCTAATTCACCAACAGCAGCACAATTAGCTGCAAGACACGTCATACCGAAGAAGCTACCTAATTTTAATGGCGACCATGAAGAGTGGCCATTATTCATAAGCAGCTTTGAAAACAGCACAACAGCAGCTGGCTTTACAAATGCAGAAAACCTTATCAGACTGCAAGACTGTTTGAAAGGCAAAGCAAGAGAAATGGGAAAAAGCAAGTTATGCTTACCAGACATGGTTCCTGAAATTATCTCAACATTACGAATGTGTTTTGGACGCCCGGAGCATATTTTAGATCGCGTTATTAACAAAGCTAAAAATATGCCGGTGATTAGAGGCAAATTAGAAATGCTAATTGATTTTTCGCTCAGTGTACGAAACCTATGTGCAGCAATGGAAACCTGTCAAATGCATGCACATTTGCACAATCCACACCTAGTGAAAGAATTACTGGAAAAATTGCCAAATAATCACAAACTAAACTCGGCAATGCACCCAAAGGATGGTAACCTACCTGTCGTGAAATTATTTAGTGATTGGCTATACCAACTTGCAGAAGCAGCCAGTACACTCGTTTGTTATGCTCCAACCAAAAACAGCGCACCAATCAATACACATATGGTGGCCGAGAACGAAAAGGTTGCTGATCAGCGCAAAAGCAGTAAGTGCTATGTTTGTGATAGTGAAGAGCACATGGTGGAAGAGTGCAGTGTTTTCAAAAATGCATCGCTGAGTCGCAGATGGGATTATGTGCACGAAAAAAAACCTGTGTCGCCAATGTCTTGGCGTACACCGTCGCAAATGCGCTAGCTACAAACGTTGCGGTATAGAAGAATGCACAGAAAAAAACATCACCCACAATTACACAAAAGTAAGATAAATGTCATGCAGCGAACCGTGAGTACAAAAATTAATGTTCCTAAAAATGCTCAAGTAAACGCACACAGCCGTCAAGATGGTATATCGCATCCATATTTTCGAATTCTGCCACTAAATATTCATGCAAAGAACAAAGTAATCAAAACTTTCGCATTCCTAGATGAAGGCTCTGCCGTCACTGTAATAGAGAAGGAATCATTTGATAAGTTAGACATAGAAGGTGAGCCACGTCCGTTGTGCTTGAGGTGGACCGGCACCATAACCCGCATGGAGAGCGATTCGTTACTCGCATCAATTGGAATTTCTAACGTCCACAATGGAAATAAATTTGATCTAACGGACGTGCACACTGTTGAAAGTCTGAATTTACCCACACAATCGTTAAACGTCGTGGACGTCATAAAAAAGTATCCGCATTTGAAAGGGTTACCTTTAGCTTCGTACGGCAAGGCAAAGCCGAAAATTTTAATAGGGATTAACAATTGGCGCTTGGCAGTACCCTTGAAAATTAAAGAAGGTAAAGTGAACGATCCAATAGCAACCAAACGCCGACTCGGCTGGACTTTGCAAGGCTGCGATGTTAAAAACGCCAATGAGTACCACTTAAACGTACACGCTTGCGACTGCAAGCAAAGGGATCACCAACTACATGTAGCTATGAAGGAATACTTTAAAATGGAAAACCCCAAACCTAGGCAATGGTTATCTGTAAACGACAAGCAAGTTTTGAATGAAATTTGCAAACAACACGAAAACCATTACGAGATCGGACTGCTATGGCGCACTGAAAATGTTCGTTTATCAGAGCGTTACAAGCAAGCCTTACATCGACTTATGTGTTTGCATAAGAAGTTCAAAAAAGAGCCTAGCCTGAGAGCTACGATTCAAGCGAAAGTTGATGATCTCATCGTTAAAGGATACGCTCGAAAGCAAACACCGGAAGAAGCAGCACCCCAAATGAAAAAGCGTGGTACTTGCCAATTTTCGTAGTGAAAAATCCCAACAAGCCTGAAAAGGTACGTCTAGTATTGGACACCGCTGCCAGATCGAACGGAGCCTCACTGAATGATTTTTTATTGAGCGGGCCTGACTTACTCAACTCATTGGTGGAAGTTTTACTGGCATCCAGATTAGGCAAGGTAGCAGTGTGTGGAGATATCGCGGAGATGTTCCACCAAATCAACGTGCGAGAAAGTGACATGCACGCTCAAGTTTTTTGTGGTGCGACACCGGCGATGAGAATCATCCGAGCTCGTACGTTATGCGAGCACTCACCTTTGGAATAAGCTGAGCGCCATGTATCGCGCATTTTATACGTGATAAAAATGCTGATAAGTTTCACCACAAACTTTATCGACAGGATGGATGACGACTCATCAGCCATACAGTTGGCGACACAAGTGAAGCAAATCCATGCAGCAGGCGGGTTTAACGTGCGAAACTGGTCATCAAATTCATTGATGGTTCTAAGACACCTAGAAGCAGATCCTCAAATCGGTCAAAGCTCCCGAGAGTGGGGCTCAACTACCAAGGTTTTAGGTTTTTTTTTTGGGATCCTGTTAATGACATCTTCAAATATATTTTCAGATTTTCACGATTACGCCATGACGTGATCAACGAATGCTTTGTGCCAACCAAAAGAGAAACGCTACAAGTTTTGATGTCGATTTATGACCCATTGGGCTTCATTTCCTGTTACACCGTGGGTCTCAAAATTCTGTTACAAGATATCTGGCGTTCCGGGTTGGAATGGGATGAACCGCTGTCTGAGCTTTTATATGAGAAATAGTGCGTGTGGAAATCGGTCATACCTGTCATCTTGGACGTGCGCATACCAAGATGCTATTCACCGGCACTCAACGCAGCAATTGAAGTGCGTTTGTCGACGCCGGTGAAAATGCGTATTCTGCCGTGATCTATCTGCGTGTCGTACATGCGGACTCCACATCTATCGCTTTAGTGGCCGCTAGCGCAAAAGTTTCACCGCTCAAGCCACTGTCCATCCCGACACTGGAGTTACAAGCTGCTCTCGCTGGCGAAAGACTAACGGAACAAGTTCTTAGCGTACATCGTATACGAACAACATCACAATTCTACTGGACCGACTTCAAAACAACGTGTAGATGGCTGCGTTTGGATCCTAAAGGTTTCCTGCAATTTGTAATGCATCGAATAGGCGAAATCCTAGAAAAAACTAACGTGAATCAATGGAAATGGGTACCGTCTACTTTGAACCCAGTTGATCTCGCCACAAAGATGACTTCGCGTGTGAAAGACAAGATGTGGTTTTCAGGGCCCGATTTCGTGTCATCCAGCAGGGACTGGCCTGCAAGTGATCTACCCGAGAAGGTCGAAGAAGAGGACACTGAAGAAAGGCACTATGTAATGGTTCTCCAAACACCTGATATACGACCCCCCGATTTTAACTATTTCTCATGTTGGAAACGTTTGCAACGGGCTGTTGAAACATTTATTTTATTCATAAAAAGGTCGATTGCGACGTCTAAAAAAATAACAAAACCCGAAACTCGATCCACCGTAATGTGTGAGGCTGCACGCACGTTTCTGGTAAAGTACGCTCAAGCCGTAGAATACAGCGAAGAAATTTATAATCCTCAACGCAGTAAGCCTATTCACAAAACAAGCAGTCTAATTTCCCTTAACGTTTACCTAGATGACAATGGGATCCTTAGAAGCAAAGGCAGAGCAGAGCACCTCAACAACCATGGGCATATCGTCATACTTCCTCAAAACCATCACATTACATATTTACTTGTACGCTGGTACCATGAACGTCTCCATCACCAAATGCATGAAGCTGTGATCAACCTCATAAGAAGCCATTTTTACATTCCTCGTCTTCGAGTGGTATACCGTAAAATACGAAAATTATGCCAAGTTTGCAAAAACAACAACGCCACTCCAAAGATGCCACAGATGGCAGCGCTGCCAGCAGCAAGGCTTGCCGCATTTGAACGACCTTTTACGTACACTGGCATTGATTATTTTGGGCCTTTATTCGTATCGGTTGGGAGACGCCGAGAAAAGAGATGGGGCGTAAACTTTACGTGCGTCACAGTTCGCGCTATTCATATTGAGGTGGCACATCGTTTGGACACTAGTTCATGTGTATAATGAATTTTACGTCGCGGCGTGGTACACCCCGTGAAATATTCTCCGACAATGGGACTAATTTCAAAGCTGCAGAAAAAATCTTGAATGAACATATCAAGTGGAAGTTTAATCCACCTGGCTCACCGCATATGGGCGGCGCCTGGGAAAGGCTGATCAGATCAGTGAAAAATGTACTCTACAGTATTTACCAAACAACGCAATTCAACGACGAATGTCTTCGATGCGCACTTAATGAAGTTGAGTCCACCATTAATGGTCGACCCCTTACTTTCGTTTCCGTCGAGTCTACAGATGGCGATGCCATCACTCCTAATCATTTGCTGATCGGATCAACAGATGGGTTCAAGCCAATTTTCAACAGTAACAAAAGAATAAAAAAGATATTTAAAATGCAAAACTACACTTAATTTTCTAATATATTCTTCTAATGGCGCGTTTACATTAGACAATGCTGTCAAGACAAATACGTAGAAATACGTATTAGTTGTCAAAAACGCTGATAACTGTCTCCGCGGCGTAGGCGTCCTTACAATAGTTAAAACCATGATACAAAAAAGAAGGTAGTTTCATTTAATGACATTCGTTATTGTTGTTAACCATTTGACTTTTAATAAAATTATGACATTTCATCAAATTCATGCTACCTGATCACTAGAAGAAATATATTTTTTTTTAACCAGAAGATTTTATCAGTACATTCAACGATGTGGAATATGATGAACTAGAAAATTATACCGGCTACATGATTTCGAAAATGGGGTTGACAACTAGGTTTCAGAAAGCATGAAGAAAGTGTATGCTTACATATCGTCGCTTAAAGTACAAAACCGCGTAATTGACATTGGCTCAAGCCTTATCCATTCGTCCTGAAATGCGATTTCTTTGTAAAAAAAAGGGAACCATTTGGAAATATGAGTGTTTTTATTCTCTACAAAACAATTTATGCAACCTCACATACGCACATTGTGCATTTTGTTGATACACGGTTTTGTACTTTAAACGACGATCTGTTAGTCGTTTATCGGAGGGCGATCTCTTCAAGCCGACTTCTGGTATTTTGCATAAATTAAGAATTTGTGAAATTTAATGATGATGCGCTAATCACAAAACCTAATTTTTTGCAAAATCTTATGAGAAATTTAAAAGTAAATTTGAACCGAAATATAAAAAGGTTTTATTTGGGGAGAACATTCTTTAGATTCGAATCGCAAGATTGCATTCAAAATAAGAAAACAAAAAAATAACAGAATAATGCGCGCGTGGTTTTTATTACAAAATGAAAAGAACAATTGCGATGAAGTCTTCTTTACAGTTTACATTTTGAATATTTTTAATAAAAAAATGTACGAATCACGTAAGTAAAAAAAGTTCCAAACACTGATAATGGTTTTTGATTTGAAATGTTATTACATTGGTATAAATATGGGAAAGAAAATACTCCGATATATTGTTTTAATATTATCAAAGTGGCAAGGCCGTTGATAATACTCACAATTTATGAAACTTCAAAAAAGTTTATTGTCCGTCAAAAGTTGTTTATTGAAACCACCTTCTTTTTTGTATCATGGTTAAAACCATGATACAAATATAGTAAGGTAGAACCGCTGAGAGTCACTTTTAAAATTCTTAACGTTTCCAAACAATTTAATTTTTAAATTTATTCACAAACTCACACACACATTTTCATTTTCAATCTCAAGCAACAACAATTTCGAACAATTTAAATTTTTTATTTTCACTTTTATATGATTTTAAAATGTTGGTAAACTTCAAAAAAATCATGGCCGACGAATTGAGAGAACGGTTCTACCTTGCTATGTTTTTATCATGGTTAAAACAATTCATTTTGAGCAAAATGTCGAACGTGAACGTTGAATTATAAGTTGCAGAAATACGCTTTTCGCGCGAGCTATTTGAGCTGAAACCTAAAAAATAAAAAAGAAGAGACAAAATTACATATACAATTCAATTATTATAGTTATTTTGTTATGAATTTTTCTTCTTTCTTGCACAAGACGTCAAAATTATTGTCTGCATCAATGTCCGATTTACTGTGTTCAAGAATTCTAAATTTTCAAAGTACCACAACGTAGGCACATATACATCTTCGGCCTGTTCCAGATTTCTCACTTATCCGAATTTTTTGCAATTCCCGCCTGTATGGCCTGATATTTTTTTACAGTTTCTATCGTGGCAGTTTTGTCAACGTCCCTCTATTTTTCCAGCAGTTTTATTCATGTTTTTGTTTTATTCCTATCTTTATATTTTTCACTTTTACCTTGCCAAAACGTAACTTCTTCCTTGAAAATTTCAAAAAAAAGATCTTCTAAAAATCGCTTACTTGCAATGTCCCGCGATGTGCTCACTTCCATGGTTCAAAATATCCTGTTATGACGAAATGGGTTAAAAGTAAACTGATATGACGACCTGGGTTAATGTTCGCGAACTGCGCCACTAACGGTCGAGTGATTTGAATTGGTTGTGTTTCGTTACCCCCTGTGAGCGAAACTAAACGATACCGAATTCATATAAGGTGGTATCGATTCCACAAATACAACGATTACTTGTATTTTGTTCTTGCTTTTAGAGGGCTATTGTCAAGTTTCAGCTATACTTCCCAGAATGAAAAAAGGCCACAAAAAATACGAACACTGTTCCTTTTAGTTCACTCTCTAGCGAAATACAAAGTTTTGACAACCAAACGCCACTCACAGCTGATGATACAACACTACCTTATATAAATTCGCCTTGGTGCCAATGATAAAAATATTTATAAGGTACAATCGCTGAGAGCCAGCTTTAGGAGTTTTGACGTTTGCTAGCATTTTTGAAAATTTCTCTCGCCGTCATTTCATTTGTTTGTTTTTATTTTCACTCAAACCAAAGAAATACATTTCTGTATGTATGTATGTATGTAAATAAATAAATGTAAGCAATTGTGTGCGGTTTTGCAGAATGACGACACGCGGTTTTGTACTTTCGATGAAATTGTTTAAGTGGGGAAATCTCTCTTATGGGATTTAATATATATTCGCATATTTGTGTATGTACATTAGAGTGGTCAAATTTTTGTATGGGGGAAAAAATTTCATACTAGAAAACGGGGCACCACCTTAGTTTTTTTCCATTTGATATTTGTAACATCTATACCAACTTTCAATTTTATACTGCAACCAATACGGGGTGCTCAATTGCCTTGAAATGCGCTACTGGATCACTGTGCAACTGGCAAAAATATTGGTGATTTTTATAAAAAGCGACTGTTGCCATGATAACTGAAGCGTGAGGTATTTTCTAGATAATTTAAATTTGAAATATTCTTAGATTACTTAACCAATTTTTTTATTAATATATGTACACAATACTTATCTTATTACATTAAACGAGCAATTCTTGTATATATATATATCTATATATCCATAGGGTTCTCGGAAACGGCTCTAATGGTTTTCATGAAATTTTGTATACAAATAAAGTTTTGGATTTTAAGGTTATCTGAATAGGCACTATCTCCGAGAAGATTCGTATAAAGTTGCCACCTATTCGAAATTACTTACTAATTAACTAACACATCATAATATGGGTATTAAATGGAAGGTATTTTAAAGATCCATAATTCAAAAATATGTTTAATAGGGTTGCCACATATTTTGAATCGCATAATTATTTAAATAAAATAAAAAAAAAATAAAAATAAAATATTACTGTTCACGGGTACCAAGAGCAGGTTCTTAAACAATCCTTCCCCTATATACAAAATGTTATCCCTTAGGATAATAGTGTAAGGTTGCCAACTATTTTCGATTCTACACAATTTAACTAAAACATCGCAATATGGATATCAAATGAAAGGTATTGTTGAGAACTTTGGTCAGAAAATATTTTCTATTAGGGTTGCCACCCTTCTACATATGTAATAAAAATTTTTATTTTGTTAATTTCAATCGGCATTTTTTTATGTATACACATTATGTACATATACGCTCAAGATATGTACCATTAATTCCAGCTATTTCAGAATAGGGTTGCCGCCTAAATTTTGGAGTAAGAAATTTACTTAATAGATATCGAAATCCAAATTTTTCTTTTTTTCCAAAATATTTTTTTAAAGCTATCCAAAGCTTTATGCACTCCGGGCAAAGCTCGGTCAACCTGATACTACAGTAAAATATGAGCATCATGAGCATTCTCTAAATTTATACTTAGAAACGTAAAGTTTGGTACCAGCACCTCTTTCGGCAAGAGGAAAAATTTCGGAAGGTGCCCCAAACCCTATCTCGGAACATATTTTTGGACCACTCTAATGTAAATATACATACCGTCGTTTAAAGTGCGAAACCGCGTATGTGAAGTTGTAGAAATTATTTTCTAGAGCGTAAAGACACTCATATTTCAAAATGGTTCTCTTTTTTATAAAGCAATCGCATTTCTGGCTAGTATATTTCAGGACGAATGGATAAGGATTGAGCCAAGAGCTTGTGTGAGCTAATCCAATTTTTTGCAGCCAAATGTCAGTTAAGCGGGTTTGCAGAATGACGATACACGGTTTTGTACTTTAAACGACGATATGTATATTTTTTTCCTTTTTGAGTCGCAATCTAATGTCTATTTTATTTTCCCCAACTTGAATTGCCTAATCGCTTTAAGGCTGCGTTTCACCAGATTCATTTAAGTGAAAATTACTTTAATTTTCGAATTTTTGGTTTCACCAAACAATTTTAATTTGTTTTTAATTTTGATTTTTGATCTATGCTCTTCACTTAAATAAAAATTAACCCTGGCATTCAGTCAGCGGTCTCTAGTCACTAGAAGTGACTTTTGGTGGTGAACTTGGATTTTGAGACTATTTGGTATTCAGAAGATGTCTCACGTCTCTAGTCTCAAAAATAAGACACTAAATTTTCAGCTGGCTGGGATTCAGTAATTCAGTCTCATCTCAAGTCACTAAATTGGAGATTAGCAATTAGTGACTATTTTTGTGACTTGAGATGTTTTGGCCAGAGAACGTATATTTATAGAGAAGGACCAAGAACGGATCAGCGTGGAAACTGTCAAATACCAACAAAACTGGCGAAGCGCATTTTAAGAGCGGTAAGCCAGAGACAATCGAATTTTAACAGAGCCCAGCCAGAGGCAAAATAAATTTAACAGAAATTGTCTCATCAAAGCAAATGCATATTTTTCTTGTTAGAAATGAAATGCTGATGGCTTTTTACGTTTTTACCTCGCTTTTATTGTTCTTTAAATTGGTTAATTATTTAAAATAAATGCATGCATAGGTCGAAATATGTAATATGCACATATTGTGTACATGCATATGTATGCGAGAGATACAATTTTGTGAATCTAAAATGTGAAAGTTATGCAAATATGCAGTATGCAATTGGCAAATTCGCTGGTGATTTGCCGTCGGCATTTGGGTTGAAAAAATCGACATTTACTTTTTTACCGATTCATATGGTAGATGCTACGCTATTTTCAACGCAACAAACCGCAGTTTTCTAGCTGCCTTAGTTTTTCCCCAAATTCACTTTAAAGATGGACACATACCAAAAAATGCAAATGCGCACTGTTTGGTGTCGGCATTAAAAGTGAAGCAAATCGGTTTTTATATATTTAACGATTCTAATGGTAGTTTATAGACACGATATTTTCTATGCAACAAACTGCAGTTTTCTAGCTGCCTTAGTTTTCTCACAAATCCACTTCAAAAAAAACGTACAAATGCATTGATTGCACGCACGTGTTAACTTCAAAGTTGTTTTTGTCGAAAAGTTATTTATATTGAGAAAAACTGTGCATTATCATTTGTCCATGCCATACTCGTATTATATGTAAATAATGGGGCATATGCATAGTTAAAATAAAGCCGACACTAAAGTTAGTTACAGCTTTTTCATATCACTTTCAGTGGACTAGGCATCTGTGAAAAAAAAAGATGCAACTAACTTTCTTATTTGGGACTGACAAACTTAAACTTAGAGTAGACTTTATTTCATATACGAATAGGTATGCCCCAATAGTTTTGGAGTCCAATGAAAATGCATTTCCCCATGCATACGTATGTACATACGTACTCCATTAACTGATAATGTTTTTACATGCATACACATATATATATATATATGTATGTGCATATTACTGCCAAAATACTACGTACATACACACAAATGTACATATTTACAACTCACGGCAGCATACGTACATATGCACATAATTGCACGCGTACTCAAATACAACAATAACTATTTCTTTCATAAACGCATGCGCGCATTTCTCAAGGCCAAGTAAATTCATTCATAAAAATAACCGCAGCACATCTCCCCGCAAATTCATCACCCTCAAGCTCAACTTTTTCAATCCGACACAAAAATTCTAAAATCTTAAAACGAAGAAATCTCGGCCAGCCAAGTGAAAAGTGGCAACTATTTCTCTATATCCAGTAAAATAAGATATCTCGAATTTTGGAAATTTTTGGTAATTTTTGGCAAAACACTCTATTTCTCTGTTCCCTTCCAATATTTCAACCACTAACTAGTCTTTGAGATGTAATTTTAATAAATATTAAATAAAAGTGTACGTTTTCTGCAGGAAATTACATTGATTTTTTTTTAATAAAATCAAAACTTCTAAAATCGCAAAAATATGTGGTTTTATCGGAAGTTCACAGATGTAACGTGTCAACTTAGCTCGTTTTCATATTTTTCGGTCCGAAATTGTAAAATTTTTGTCCATGCCGCGCCACAATTTTTGTACAGGTGGGTCAATGTGCCTTGAACAAAATTTATATATATACAAAAAAATTATTTTATTTATTTTTTAATATTAAAATTTTCTATACTTCAAAGTGTTTATAAAAATATATTTACATATATGCACGGACGATTTTTAATATTTTTCAACCGTAAGCAAATCTTCAGTACCATAAAAGATTCAAACACATCAAAGTACAAGCAATGCAATGTCCAAGCTAGTGGTACTCCACTGTACATGTGTATATGAAAGTATGCATGTATGCGTGTAAAAAATGCCAATTCCAGTTAGTGTTTAACCCATTTTAGCGGACATAGTTTTTTGGTTCCAGCTGTTAATAACACACTATTTTACATCGCCTTTTATATTTAATCTTCATGAAGGTTACATGTATCGTCGAAAACATGGTTACAATCAGAATTTTAAATTAATTGTTATTATTCTCCATACAAAATGTACAAGTTTTGCTTTATTAAATGCAAAGTTATGCGAAAATCTAAATATTTCGCAAACGTAGGGTTAATGGTTTCGCGCACGTGCCAATCTGGAGGCGATTCGCAGAAATTGAATAATTTGTAATAATGGAAGCGGCGCGGGGAAGACGAAAGCAGAACAATCGTATATATGTATGTACATATGTACATTTTTAAATGCACACATACTTACATTCTCATTTGTTTGTCTTTTTGGTTGCATGAAAAATTTGGTAGGAGAAATAGGTATTGAAATGAAGTTTACAAATATGTGCTTTATAAATTTAGGTTTAGTTATTAATAAATTAGATATGTAAATGACAATGTGGGGGACAAATATGCACATGAGTAGCGGAGCTGCCACCCATCGAATGGCAACTTCTTACACGACTTTATTAGAAAAGATTTGAAAACTGCATTATTTCCATAAATATAGAAAATATTGAAAAATTTCTCAAATAGTTTCGTCTTAGATTAGCGAGATTTTTACAAATTGCCGGGAAAATCCGACGTTTACAGATTTTCAGTATTTAAAAAAAAAAAGTTCCCAAGTCGAAAATAATTAAAAACTTAATTATTTCCATAAATATCGGAAATACAAAAGAAAATCATACAGACTTTCGACTTAGCTAAGGGAGATCTCTACAAAAAAATGAAAAATAATTCTTTTCACAGTTTTGTTTTTTTATTCAAAAAATTTCTAAGTCCAAAATGTTCAAAAACTTCGCTATTTTCATAAATATCGAAAATTTGGAAAAAATTACAAATTACACCAAAAAAGTTTTAAAGTTGGAAATCTAACAAAATATCACAAAAATCGAAAAAATTCTATATAACATTTTCGATTTATTTTCACGATATTTGTAGAAATAACCGGAAAAGAGGATTTTTTTTTGTCAAAAAATGTTTTCACAAAAAACGCAAAACCTTATGAGAGTTTTCTATTTGCAATCATTAAAAAAATATCACAAAAATCGGAAAATGTTATATAATATTTTCGATTTAATTGCATGTTACTTGTACAAATCAACGAAAAAATTTAATTTTCTTACTAAAACAATTATTTTCACAAAAAATCTAACACTTTCCAAAATATCACAAAATCGTCAATATTCATATTTAATTAACAGTCCAAACGCTCTCGTGAGATTTAGCTCTGTTAATATTCTTCTTTTCTGCTTTGTATTTTGCTTTCGCTGTTAAGTATTCCAAATATTTGTCGCTCTTAAAATGCGCTTCGCCAGTTTTGTTGGCTGGAAAAATGTGGCATTCACAGTTCTTGGACCTTCTCTATAAATATACGTTCTCTGTTTTGGCTCTTCAGTAGGAGAGAGTCACAAAAAGTTCACGAAAAATGTGTGGTGAAAACAAACCCAGACAGTCAACTGATAGCGTTTATGTATACCTTTTGCCGCGTCGCCCGAAGAGTCGCAATGGCCGAGTGGTCAAAGCATTAGGCTGCCGGTTGAGAATTTCCGGGTCCGAGTACTCCTCGGCGGTAGAAGATTTTTTATATTTTTTTTATTTAGTATATTTTTTTAGTTATATTTTTTTTTAATAATCTTGGGATTTTAATGTTAAAAAAATTAATTGTTTTTTTCAATGGTGTTTAAGCGATTTATGCCTTTCCCGCATAAACAAAGAACAGCGAACACCCACACGCATTTATGTTGCATTCCCGCATAAACCAAGTGCAGCGAACACACACACGCACTTGTATTGCACTCCCGCCCAAAACCAAGGGCAGGGAACAAACACACGCACTTGTGTTTAAAAGTAATTCGTTCGTTCTTAATTGGGTATGCATTTTTATATAATTCTCAAATATCTCTTCGCTGAACTTAGTCAAGTGATAAGTCGCATGACTCCTCCAATGGAGTCGCCCCAAATAAATCCCAGCTCATTTCCACAGCAGCCTACGGCAGCTAGAGCACGACTCCTCCAATGGAGTCCCCCAACTAATATATGGTCACCTTTAAACCTGGTCTCGCGCTCTCCCTCAGCTAAACAAATGGGTTTATATGATATTAAAGCATTTTGATTTATTTCCTAACGAAATTCTTATTGAACAAATTTCCTCGCTTCATATTCGCTGTTTTTTTCTTAAATAAAATGGAAAGCAATTAACTTTTTCTCCATATTTCTATTTTTGAGACCTGCTCTTAGCCAGCTGACAAATCAGTGATTTTTTTTTGAGACTAGAGACGTGAGACAGCGTACTGAATACCAAATAGTCTCAAAATCCAAGTTCACCACCAAAAGTTACTATTAGTGACTAGAGACCGGTTACTGAATGCCAGGGTAAGAGCAGGTCACAAAAATAAGAGCAGGTCGCAAAAGATAATTGCTTTTTATTTTATAAAGCAAAAAGCAAAAGGTCACTGATTGTTAGTCTGAAATTTAGTGACTTGAGATGAGACTGAATTACTGAATCCACAGAATAACCACACTCAGAGATGTTACACGTTTAATCAGCTGATCAATATACACACACGACAACTTTGCGTATCTGCTGCTTACTTGTATACCAGTCCTGCTTTAACAACACAGCGTGCCAAAGCTTTCAAAAGCTCTCAGTACAAATGTAAGCTTTCGCTGGCCAAGACTGGGTTAGAATTATGTGTTCCGTGATCGAATCGGCAATCGTATGCAAATATTTTACGTGGCTGATCGTATGCATGCCAATAGTTGCGGTCTCTAACTCGCAAGAAGTTGCAAGAATTTACAGGAATTTACCAGAATGCGTTTCCGTACTCGGTTCTCTGACTTCTTTTGCTTCTTGACAGTTTTACAGGTTTAAACCCAGAAAAGTTGGGGAACGCAACTAATATTGGAATTATGACATACATTACGTATTTTTCACGGATTGCAATAGATTCACGGTGAATTGTTATAGAAATTTTGACAAGTAAATGTCGTTTCGTTATTTGTGAACACAATAAATATTTATTTACCTAACGTGGGAAGAACTTCAGAGCGATAAATATTAAATCAAATGGACGCCGAACCAATTTTTTGGGAAGAAGTGCTTTTAATGGTGTAAACTATTTTTGGTGCAAATTAATAGGGGCGGAGCTAGAGGGGGGTAAAGGTGGAATTTTCATTATTTTTAAAAGTTTATATATCGAAAACTATTATACCGATTTTCAGAATGTGGATATGGTTTCAAAGATAATTGAAAAGGCTTTTTACTTTATATGCATATTTATACATATATTATATGCATTTCGAAAAAAAA
>NW_023458555.1:116098021-116106505 GCF_013731165.1 Rhagoletis pomonella
TTGAACAATGGTGTTAAGTAAATCTTTCTTTTTAACCCGAAGGGGATTTGTGGTAAGGCTACTGGGGGGTATTGAAATATTGAAAGGATGAGAGCCTTCATTGGGTGTAAAGACTTGTGAAAGATGACAGGCGAAAGCGTTTGCTTTATCCTTATCACTCCTTGCCCAGCTTCCGTTCTGAGTACGTAATGGTGCTTCTCGAAGAACGGCCTCTTCGCATGCTTCAGTGTTCGCCAGAGGGAGTTGTTTACGCTAGCCCCCTTCACCTTAAGTATGTTTATTGATTAGAGAATTTCACTTGTAGATGTCGCTGTGATCTAAGCGGGAACAGTTATTCGTTACTCGAGTTCCTTTTTCTCGAGTCCTGTTACTCGCCTCGGATGTTGGGTTTCGCCTTCTGCGATCACCCAACACTCTGCCACTTTGGAAGAGAACTCCGAGAAAACAAGTAAGGTCCTCTAACATATTCATACATTTACATAAACCTTTATTCCAGCATTTTTTTGGCATACGTATATAAATATATATATAAAACAAAGTGGCCGTTTGGCACTTACATAGTATATATACATATAATAGTGAAAAGTGTGAAGTGTTTCATTTCATTTTTGAGCGATTTTTTGCGGTTTAATTCAACCTCGAAGGACTTTAGGGATTCGGCACCTCCTCGACCCTCGGTTGCCGCGGAATTCAAGAGGAATTTCCGGCCACATTTCACCCCGTCCCGAACAGGAGTAGTCAGTCTGTTTCGAAGCAGACAAGGACTGAAGGATCGACTGCGTACTTCTTTCTTTTTCCACCTGCATCAAAATACGTAATTCCTTTATTCACGCATTCAGCTCGTGTTTAAGCTTCGTAGAGCGAATTCTTTGCCATTCCCTTCTTAACTCGCGATTTTTACTTATTAAGTTAAGAATGTTTGATCTGTGCAGGCCAGGGCAGTAAGAACTGCGATGTTTAATAGAAGGATTTGGTGGTGCAATTTCTGCGGCCTTAACTATTATATCAGTGAGATGTTCAGCTGCCCTGTCGAAATCATACTTTTTGTATATTAACCAGTTTGCGTGCTTATTTGTAAGATTTTTTTTTCTTCATAATTAATAAACATTGATAATGTTATGAAGCAGAGTGAATGATCTGAAGAGAGAACAAATAAGGCTTCAATATTAACTCGGTGTCGCGCAATACCCTTTGTTACACCAAAGTTAATAAGATCGGATATTTTTTGGGGGTCAGATGGCCAATACGTTGGCTGACCAGTATACAAGACGTCAAATCCTCTGTTCTGGATTACTTTATATAGATTTCTACCTTTTGGCGTAATCAATGTAGATCCCCAGAATATGTGCTTGGCATTGTAATCTCCTGCTACAATAAACTTACAGCCAAACTTTAGGAAAAAGTCATTAAAATGGTTTTTCTGTTATCTTTTGACGAAGGGGGCAGTATATAGCAGATGCAGTAAGGCCACCCAAGTGGTCATCAATGTGTATTGCAGTGTTATGAATGAACTCATCACTTTGCGATTCTAATTCATAGTGCTCTATTCTGTTACGAATGAGAATAGCTGTTTTACCTCGGGTTTTACCTTGTGGATGCCTTGTATCATAGAATTTGTACCCATTAATTTGAAAGTTATTAAATTGCGTAAGGTGGGTTTAAGATACAAGCAAAACGTCTAGGTATATGATATCACTCTAGGAAAATTTCTAGTTCGGTTTTATGCTGGGTTATCCCGTTCGCATTCCAAAAACAAAATTTGAGATTATTCATGGTTAGGCTATAATGGCTTGAAGTAATAGGTTTTGATTTTTAATCAAATCTTGTACCATGCTCTGCATTGCCATCATTTGCTCCTGCATAACTTTCATAAAGTTGTTTATATTAGCTTCTAGGTTACTACTATTCTGACCAAAAAGAGGTTGTGTCGGAGGAGTATTTTTGAGCATTTGCGCATATGAAGTAAAGTTATTAACAGTCATTGGCGCAGATATTGGCTTAGCGGGTTCTGGTATGGGGTTTTGCCTAATAGGAATATTTTTAGAAATTGTCTCTTTCATTTAGATATAAACTGGACAACCTCTATAGTTAGCAGTGTGATTTCCACCGCAGTTACTGCACTTTTTAGATTTTGGGTCCATTTTTGGTTTCACACATTCTCTAGAAGTGTGTAGATCCCCATAAATAACACAGACACCAGGTAAGGTGCAGTAGCGACGTGTGTGACCAAATTCCTGGCAGTTATGCCATTGAACAGGGCCTCTACGCTTATGGGGTACTTCTACGGAGATTTTACGGTGTAGAAGATATCGCAAATGATATATTTAATGCACTACCCCTTTCTTAAGATTGTGAAAGTCAGGTTCTAGCTCTATTTTAAACAGCGGTTGAGGGATGTTTTCTTCATTTTTGATGTTGAAAACATTGCGCACCTTAAAACCTTCTTCCCTAAAAGCATTTTCTATCTCTTGTGAGTTCACACTGGACTCGATGTCTTTTATGACACCTTCTAGTCCTCGACTACTTTTAAGTTGATAGGTGTACACACAAAAAAAGGTTGAGTTATAATTACCAAGATTTGGTTATAGTGACCAAGTGGCATAGTTGGATATGGCGAAATAAATATGTAGTTCATGAAAGTGTATATTTGTTAATAATTAGAAACCGACTATCTTGAGTGGACAATATTGTTAGTTGAATAAAATCATTGTTGAGCAAATATAAAAAATGCTTTGGTTGATAGAAGTTTTCAATTAATTTTGTGAACTTGCTGTAGACTT
This sequence comes from Rhagoletis pomonella, assembly GCF_013731165.1. Classification (NCBI taxonomy): domain Eukaryota; kingdom Metazoa; phylum Arthropoda; class Insecta; order Diptera; family Tephritidae; genus Rhagoletis; species Rhagoletis pomonella. Next base: position 116,100,802 of record NW_023458555.1, read on the forward strand.
GAATCAGCTAACCGTTTATTATTGGAAAAAAGTTTCAGTTTGACACAAATAAAAATTTACTCGTTGGTTGTTGTGTTTACTTTCTTATTTTATTTGCATATATTAAGCATAAAAAATACATTTATATTTACATAAATAGTTACTAGTGTAAATAATACATATGTATATGGTGGTAAGAATTTCCTAAAAAGAAACGATGAAACAGGAAAAGTCAAGTCAATATCTGCTGGAAGTGCTGGTTTAAGATACTGCTTTGCTTTCCTTTGTTAAATAGACAGATACTTTCAAATTATAATTCACATGAATTATATATCCACTGAGAAACCCCGGTTAGCATCAAACTTTATATTTTTAAACTAGCAGACCCGGCGAGCTTCGTCCCGCCCAAAATTTTTATATATTTTATTGAAACTTTTTGGTCCAACATTTTCACCAACAATTCACGTTTACGATTCTCATTGGCACATTTGCCTGCTAAGATTAAGGTTTGGTGGTCATTTTCCGCTTTAAATAACCTAAGGAAAGTGTTATATCCGTTCTTGAATTCTCCAGTTGTGTGGCATTTCATAGCACGGTTATTCGCAAAGCGAAATATATTTTTTCCTCTTCACTCCCTGGCGGCAGCAATGACCCGGTTCTATAGTGAATGTCCTAGAAGCTTTACAGTATAGTAGGTGGCAATTTCAAAATTGGTGCGAATCATTGTTCTACAGAAATGCAATATACATATACTTATTTCAGACGAAATACCTTAAAAGTTTGAACGCATAATAATATTGGAAAATCACATCCATTGGGCCAATTGCAACGCAGGAGCGTTCGATATACTCAATGGTGCAACAGGTCGATTTAATCTGACCTTCACGGCCCCTTTTCTCACTTGGCTATTTTTAGTAATAGCTCGACTTCAGCACCACTTGGCAGCACGTTTTTGCAATAGTATTGCATACATATTTAAAACATTAGCCAAATCGGATCATAAATAAGATTTTTAGTAATAACTCAACTACAGCGCCAACTGTCGGATTAAATTGTGAAACTAAACCATCCAGAGACCCACTCAAATACACAAAAAGTTTCGTTAAAATCCGTACAACCATTTAGGAGGATTTCACTCACAAACACACCTACACAAGAATAAAAAAATTAATTCAAAGATAGCTAAAGGTCGGTAGGTTTGTAGGCCTCACACCCCTTTTCAAATAGCCCAAATTTTCTCCATGAGTGTGGGCTTGATTTCAACTATATACATATCTCCATACGAAGTTCCAGTACTGTACCGTGAATACTTTCAGAGTTATGCAGTATAAAAATTCGATTTATATGGGAGGTGCCACGCCCCCCTTTCCAACAGCTGCCCTCTTTCTTCAGGAGTATGCCATTGATTTCCTATATCTCAATACCAAGTTCCAGAACTCTACCATGAACACTTCCAAAATAGGCAGTATGAAAAATTCGGTTTGTATGGAAGATGCCACGCCCCCTTTTCCAATAGTTCCAATTTTTCTCCAAGAGTATGCGATTTATTTCGTGCATATCCATACAAAACTCTAGAACTCTACCAAAAAATTTCCAGAGATAAGCAGTATGAAAAATTCGGTTTGTATGGGAGATGTCACACCCCTTTTTACAATAGCTAAAAATTTTCTCCAAGGGTATGCGATTGATTTCGTATATCTCCATACCAATTTCCAAAACTCTACCATGCACACTTTCAGAGATATGTAGCATGAGAAATACTAGCTGTACCCTGCCACGCTTTGCTGTGGCATATTCCTTTTATATGGATGATAAATTATTATATTTGTTGTTTTTCCATTGGCTGCATAGATATCAAGGATATCTGGTTTGCCGACACAGGAATACGCAACATCCAAAGTTCGACCTGGAGCATTATTCATTGTGATTCCGAATGTCAATCGAATTGGGAGTTGCAATCGTTTAAATTGAAATGGTGTATCGGTCGGAATCATGGGAATTCTTCACCTTTGAAAGGCCACGTTAAAATCTTTACACTACTTTCTTCATCAATTTCTTAAGTGCGAATTGCGTGCCGTTGCAAAGATTTGGCTGATTAATATTCCCCAACATGATAGTTGGCACACCTATTTTCAATTTCAGTATGTGGGGTCTCCCTGGAAGATCAATCGAGTTCAAAAATTTCGTTGGATGGTCTTTTTCCATAACGGTGTTTATCGACGTATATGCTATTTCCTCACGTTGAATGCTGGATTGAATAACATTAGTGGTATTCACCAAAGTGAGCAAGTGGCCTGGCAGTCTGGTAAAAGAGCTGATCAGCTCAAGCAACGACTGTTTTCAATACCACTATTATTTATTTGATAGACATTCTTATTCTTCGCAGCAAGAATAGCCCGTTAACTGAGCCAATCGTGATTCCTGTAATTAATTTTCTAATAAAGAAACATTCTTTCGATCAGTTCACCTTAATCGAGAAACTACAGACAATGTTTGCATAAAGTCTCCTGCGACCAATATCAATGCATTTTCGAATGGTTGAACGTTTCCACGCAAATCTCGCAATAATTGATCAAGGACCTCAAGCGATTTTTTATGTGCCACGGTGAACTCATCCCTAACAATGAAATTAAATTTTTGTAATACTTTTTTTATACCGGTTGCTCTGGAAATATTTTACGTGGGAGTTTCGATGATTTATATGTTCAATGCCAGCTCACCTGGTAACAATGTCGCAGCAATTTCAGACGAAGCGATAGCTAAGGTAATGCAATTTTTTGATCGGACCGTTGCCAGAATCCATCTGATAAGGAATATTTTCCTAGTACCTCCTGGCGAATCCAAGAAGAAGGTCCCCCCAACTTTGTCATCTATCATTTGCATATTCTTCTTCTACTTTGGCTTTGTAACCACCTAAGCCATTTTGGCCGAGCTCGACAAAGAACGCCAGTCGAGTGGAATTTTTTCACACCTGGAACTTCGGTTACTATTGGAAAAACATGTATAAGCCAGCGGAGCAGCTGCATTTTCAATCCCTGCAATATGTTCATTTCGTTGAAAATCTCATACAACTCATCGTTCCATCGTCTACGGTAATCCCCGTCGCCCACGCGCAGAAGCCTGTATTTCTTCCGTAAGATCTTTCTCTCGAATACTCCAAGAGACGTCTCATCGAATGTTGTGATTGTCTAAGCTTCTGCGCCGGGCATGATGAGTGACTTCTAGGCTGCGGTTTTTGTATGTGGAGAAAGTACTTTACTCCCGAATTGCCTACTCAGTCCAAAGTTGCACTTGTTGGCAACAGTGATTCTGCGTGGGTTTTCCATGCTGATATTTTTTATCGGTGATAGTGCTGGTTCCCTAGTAAATGAAATTCTCCACTTTCCCGAAATTATAACTGTCAACAGTGACGTGGGTTCCAAGGCGCGAACGCGGTGACTGGAGATACTTCGTCTTGTCCTCATTTACCACCAGGCGCATTCGATTTGCTTCCTGATCCAGCTTGGAAAAGGCAGAAGAGACTTCGCGATTTTTGTTACCGATAATGTCGATCTCATCGGCACACGTCAGAAATTATACGCCCTTGTAAAATAATGTTCCTATATGGTTCAGTTCTGCAGCTCATATTAACATTTACATCATGCGATCGTAAATGCCCTTCTGCTTTCGCTTTAATTTGGGAATCCTTGATCGGGAAGTTCACAATAGTAATGATAATCATAACCATAATATTATCTCAAGTTATTCAAAATTTCTTTACTCGCAATATACGTAGTAGGCCTTGGCGACCCCAAACGAAATTGCTTAAGATTACAAGTTGGCTCATTTATAATGCTAGGGAATGGTGTCAACAATTTTAAGTGTGCATTAAATATTTTTTAAACAGCTTTCATGCGATAGTTTTTTGTTTTCGTTACTCCTTTATCATTTTGTTATTTGTTTCAGTAGTTTTTAGCCGACTTCACAAAAAGGAGAAGGTTATCAATTCGTCGGATTATTTTTTTATGTGTGTTACCGCATAACTTTGGACCACGTCAACTGATTTCCAGGTCATCCCATACTAATTTAGTTAAGATCCGATCATTGGATCATGAAAAAATTAACGGTGCTATTAAATTTTTATATGGGAATTGAAGCCGGTTGTGTTTTTTGCTTAAAAATTACTTGTTTATTAATTTTTTACATTATGTAATTTATGTACCAACTCTTCGTTGATAATATGATCACTTCGTTTGATAAGATGTTGCAAATTCTATATTTATTTAAACTGTTCGGATTTTGGATAAGTTTAATGATTTAAAAAATTCCCTAGTAAAGCTTTTCTAAACACGTTTGGAACCAGTTATGTGATATTTCATTTAACTTTAATATTTTCAGTCTTTACTTTTAGATAGGTGATAATCCTATTAAAATTATTTCCAAATCAATATTTTTCAAATACCTTTCGTTTGGCATCCATATTATCTGCTGTAAGCATTTTCAAAACTCTTTAGTTTCGACACACACATGGCAATACTTCATTTATTTTATCAATTTAATTGAGTTAAAATTTTCTAATAGAAGGTAACCCTTCTCAAAATTATCTCCAACAGTTATCTTTCTGAAACCTATTCAATTTGATACCCACATTGTAATATTTCATTTATTTTATCAATTTAGCCGAGTTTAAATTTTTAAATAGGTGGCAACTCTCCTCAAAAATATTTCCTATAGTAATATTTCTGAAACCTATTTTATTTGATACCCTCATGGCAATATTTAATTTATTTTACCAATCTAACCGAGTTAAAATTTTAAAATAGGTGGCAGCCCTCCTCAAAAATATTTCCAATAGTTATCTTTCTGAAACCTATTTAATTTTATAAATACCCACATTGCAATATTGCATTTATTTATCAAAAACCCTCTTCAAAAATATCTCCAACAGTCATATTTCTTAAACCTCTTTAATTTTATACCTTTATAATAAGTTATTTATTTTATCATTTAAATTTTCGAACAGATAACAACCCTCCTCAAACATATTTTCGGCTGTAAGCCTTCTTAAAAATCTTAAGTTTGATACCCATATTGATATGCTTCATTTATTTTATCAATTTAACTGAACTAAAATTTTCAAATAGGTGGCAACCCTCCACAAACATATTTCCAACAGTCATATTTCCTAGACCTCTTTCATTCGATACCTGTATTGTAATAGGTCATTAATTTTACCTTTAAATTGAGTTGAATTTTCAAACAGGTGGCAACCGTCCTCAAACATATTTTCGGCTGTAAGCCTTCTTAAAATCTTAAGTTTGATACCCATATTGAAATGCTTAATTTATTTTATCAATTTAACTGAACTAAAATTTTCAAATAGGTGGCAAACCTCCTCAAACATATTTCCAACAGTCATATTTCCTAGACCTCTTTAATTCGATACCTGTATTGTAATAGGTCATTCATTTTACCTTTAAATTGAGTTGAATTTTCAAACAGGTGGCAACCCTCTTCAAACATATTTTCGGCTGTAAGCCTTTAGTTTGTGGGGTTTAGTTTGACACCCACACGGCAATATTTCATTTACTTTATCAATTTAACTTAGTTAAATTTTTCAAATAGATGGCAACCATCCTCAAAAGTATTCCAGCAGGTATCTTTCTTATTATTATGTTATTATTAAATAGTATTATATAGTGTTCAATTGTAAAATAAGTTGAACATGTTTAGTATACAGTCCATT
>NW_023458555.1:116106605-116108097 GCF_013731165.1 Rhagoletis pomonella
CAAACCGATGTTGTCTGCTCTGCCCTTGCGCCTCTTACCGCTGATATAAAAGCAATACGAAAGTGTCAAAGCGATGATGTCCCCTCTGCCCTTGCGCAGGTTACTGCTGAGGTGAAAGACCTTCGTGCATGTGTTCTTGCATGTGAGTGTAATGCAAAGAAAACTAAAAACGCCAAAACCAAGGCAAAGAAACAACAGCCTCTTCTATCAAAGCCTACTGCTTCGACGACTACAAACGAGCCTACATCTCCACTTGTTGATTCTGTCGATAACAACTCTCACTCCGTTGATCTCACAACATCGGATCGCTCAAATGCTGCTGTGCTGCTTCAGTCAACCGAGCAGTGTAACGTAGGCGCTACTGTTCTAGAGCAGTCAACTGAGCACTTCACGTATGCAGGTATACTCGGCGCTGACATTGCTAATGCTACTTCTGTTGATACTGTCTCTTCGCGCTCCTCTTCTAACGCTAACACTGCTCCTACTGCTCTGAACAACAGTGTTAAAATTGACAACCATCCCAGCAAGAAATTACGAGGTATAGTGGGTAGTAATGTGAGTAGTGAGTTAAAAGTCACACCTCGTCTAACCTTCCTTCCTTTGAGAACTCTGTTACCGCTGATACCTTAATATCATACGTTTCGAAGCACTCGTCTATCGACTCAAGTTTGCTTACTTGTCATATGCTAGTTAAAAAAGACGCTAATGTTAAAATATTGAAGCGAATCAATTTCAAGCTAAGTATACCATCACCTTATTATGATACCCTTCTTAACTCAGCAATATGGCCTACTGACGTGATTGTTCGTCCGTTCGAGTTTTTTCGGAAAGGAGCTACTGCACCACAAAAACTATAACAGATTCCGTTTCCAATAGAATTCTTTCCAAGTCTCTAAGGATTTACTTCCAAAATGTTTCCGGACTTAGAACAAAGTCCAACACTATATTTAATTTGAGTGCTCACTGGACTATGACATATATGTTCTTATTGAGACTTGGCTAAATGCCGAGTTTAGCGAAAATGAATATTTTGATTCCAATCTCTTTAATATTTACCGGAAAGACCGAGATTCCCAGAAAACAGGACTGTCAAGGGGAGGCGGCATTTTAATAGCTATTCAGCGTCGGTACCGATCAGCGTTGGTGCATTTAAATAACGAGTATTCACTTCTGGATCAGCTTTGCGTCTTGGTACATGGTAGCTCCAATCTTTACGTATGTGCTTCCTACATTCCACCGGCCAGTCCAGATAATTTGTACAAAGCGCATGTTGACAACGTAACGGCTCTCGTCGATAATAATTCTGGTTGCAACTTCTGTATACTTGGTGATTTTAACTTGCCTAATATTGATTGGTCATATTTAGACAATAACTTTGCCTTAACTGCAAAAAACATTAACAGCTTTACGGAGTCCTATTTAGTAGACAACTTTTTAAGTTCTGGTCTTATACAAATTAATAACTATGTGAATAAGCTTTCTAGAATTCTAG
>NW_023458555.1:116108197-116120016 GCF_013731165.1 Rhagoletis pomonella
TCAAAACATAAGTGTACATATATATATATTTGTACATGTGTGTATACAATTTCAAATCAACAATTCAGGGTAAATAGTACAAAGGATATATATGTATGTATGTGTATATAAAAGTTGTTGTGGGACCCAGGGCCACAGGATCCGGGGTCCTCACACTCCCTCCTTACTCCCGGCAGCAAGACTTACGGTCACCTTGCCGGTTTTGGTGATTCGCACTCTGTACGCCTGTCCGTTCACGATGCGTCTGAATGGCTGCCGCTTCAGTTGCTGGTGGTTTACGTGCGACTCAATTTCCATCACCAACTCTTCCGGCAACGCACCTACGTCCGGATGGACCTGCCACTCCGATGGCACTCTAGGCTCAGCCTCTTCTAGCCAACGCTCTATTTCCGCCACTAAGTCGGCATCTGCTGCCACACTAAAATCCGCTTCCGCCGACGCCTCCTCCACAAAATCCCTCGGTCCACCGCTCGCCAACGTACACGCCTCGATCGCGCCCTCACTAAGGCACAGCTGTTGCGGCGGTGGATGTTTCTCTTCCGATGCCATCGGGTCGTATAGCCTGATGCGCATGTCAATATGGCGCGCGTACTCTACGTACCCGTTACCGAGGTGTCTGGCGTCTTGCGTAGCGATGGAGAATTCGCCCTGCCTTTTGGCATACTCCTCTTCCTCATCGGACGAGATGGTTATGGGTGTTGGTGCCCGCTCTACTTCGCCATCACATTCACCGCTTGGCCCGCTGTCGTCGGATCGTACGCTTACGTGCGATGATACGTGCTCCATCTCCTCCTCTTCGCTCGTCAAATGTGGCGTATTGTTTGCCAAGTACTCTGCACCCCAATAGGCAGCCATCTCTGCATCTTCACTATTTTGGGGCAGTACGAACGGCTGCGTACTTTCGAGGCTTTCGATGTCCTCGACGCCGATTTCTTGTTGTTGCCTGCCACTGTTGCTACCGCCCTCGCTGGGGCTACTTGGCCGGCCAGCGTCGTCATGCTCGCCTCCGGTGCTGTTGTTGTCGCTCGAATTACTCGACCGGTCTCCACCGCTGCTGTCACTTCTACTGTAGCGTCGAATTTCGTGCTCTGTTAGGCGCTTTATACGTACGCGCAAAACGCCGCCCTCCACTTGTTCGGCTACAAAATTTGCCTGTTGCTGCTGCTGTTGCTCCATATTTTCGCGAACTTGTGCCTTAGCGCCCGCGGCACATTCTTTTTATTGCCGACAGTGGCCATTGCGCGACCAACTGTATTTGCCTAGTTTTCCGGCACTTTTCCAGCAAAATTTCGGTAATTTTGCTGCCGTTTCACTTTCACATTGCATATTTTGTTTTTATTTGTTTATTTGTCATCCTCGCACAGCTGTAGTTTGGTGTCGGGGTTGCTGACTATCCAAAAGGGAGTTTTTTAGCATTGACGTGAACTGGAGTAGATTTCGGGTTGCCATTGCGGTATTACTCCTCTTCTTATTACGATTATTATTATTAGTAGAATTAGTATTATTTTGTTATTATAAATGTTTTTAGCTATTATTAATATTTATAATTATAATTATTATTAATATTCATAATTATATTACTATTGCTGTTGTTATTATTAATTTTAATATTATAACGATAATTATAATTTTTTTTTATAATTTTCTTTTGTGCTTCGTGACATCTGCATCTTTCATTGGTTTTTTTTTTCTTGGGACCTTATTTTTTTGTGCTTCTTCTTCTTCATCATCATGATCTTCTTCTTCTTCCTCTCCCTTTTCTTCATCTTATTTAGGTTTCTTCGGCTAGTTCCTCCTCTTTCAGGGTCTCCACTGTCATGGCAATTGCTCCACTGCTGGCAATTGCCGAGTGTGTGACTTCAGTCTCTGCTGAAATTTACCTATTCGCCGCTGTGCGCCGAATTAGGCTCAGACGATGCCACGGGGCGTTGCTCTCATAAAATGGTTTGAGATCACTCACGTGCGCTGTTCTTCTTTTCCCTTTGTGCACCTTGTCGAGTTCTACGATCATAGGTGAGATAAAATTTAGAACACGATGTGGTCCGCCGCTTTTTCTCGGTGCACGCTTAGCCGCGAAATTGTCCACGGCTTTAGACTAGAAGTGTTCTTTCACCAAAACCCTGTCTCCCACGACCGGTTGCCACGATCTTCTTCGCAGATTGTAGTGTCTCGCTTGCTCTGTCGTTGCCTTTTGTTGGTTTCGTCGCACTACCTCAAACACCTCTTTCATTCTCACCGTTTTTACTTGCGGTGTTGTGGCAACTTCGCCGGTTCCTAACGTATTCTCGTCTTACAATGCGTTCGGTAACCTTGGTTCTCGCCCTTGGACGACGAACGCCGGGCTGTAACCCGTTGCGTCGCACACGCTCGTGTTGAGGGCCAAAGTCATTTCTGGCAACAGATCATCCCAGCTCTTCTGGTCTTTGCCTGCGAACTGCGCCAGTAGTCGCTTGATGTTACGGTTAGCTCTTTCCGTCGGATTTTGCTGCGGTGTGTACGGAGCAGTGAATTGGTGCCTTATTCCCATCTCCTCCAGGAATTGCTTAAATTTCGAGCTGGTAAACTGCGTTCCATTATCCGTGATCAAAATTTTTGGAATGCCGAATTTGCCGATAATCCACTCTCTCACTGCTCGAATTACTCCCTCCGCTGTTGCCTTTCGCATTGGTACAATCTCGACCCATCTTGAGAAATGATCTAGTATTACCAGCGCCATAGTGTTTCCATGCTTGGATCGCGGAAGAGGTCCTACGAAATCAGCACACACCGTCGCCCAGGGTTCTTCCGCTAGCTGCGTCAGCATCTTTCCGGCTGGTTGCTGCTGGCTTGGTTTGTAAAGCTGGCAGGTCTGACATTGTCGCACATACTTCCTCACGTCGCGGAACATGCCCGGCCAATAATATCGCGCTGTCGCCCGCGCTATCGTTTTTCTGATCCCCATATGGCCTGCACTGGGAACACCGTGAATTTCCCTTAACACCCTCTGCCTTCGCTCTGTCGGTACACATAATTTCCATGGCAACACGTCTTCACCGTCGATTTGGCCTGATATTCGTCGGTACAGCTCACCATTTTCGATGACAAAGTCAGGAAACTTCTGTGGGGACCTCTCCACCTCCGCCATCTTGTCTTTCAGCCACTTGCACTCTACCGCTACTCCTCCCGCCGTTATCGAACCAAGCAATGTTTCCTGGGGCTGTCTTGACAGCGCGTCTGCTACCACATTCAGCTTACCCTTGCGATACTGCACATCGAAGGAGTACTGCTGCAGTTCCAGCGCCCACCTTGCAATCCGACCGGATGGGCTCTCTATCTTACTCAGCCATTTAAGCGCTAAGTGGTCGGTGATGACGGTAAATGTGTATCCTTCTAGGTAGGGTCTCATCTTCCTGATGGCCCACAGTATGGCCAGGCACTCTTTCTCTGTTGGTGAATAATTGAGTTCGGCTTTGTTAAGCCGGCGACTCGTGTATGCGATTACGCGTTCTTCTCCTTCAATCTCTTTCGTGAGAACAGCTCCCTGCCCGAAGTCGCTCGCGTCCGTTTGTAGAGTGAACTTCTGCGTAAAGTCGGGGCAAGCCAACACTGGTGCCTCGGTTAACGCGTTCTTCAGCGCCTCGAACGCTGTCTGTTGCTCATCGTTCCATTTCCACTTGTGGCCCTTCTTCAGCATGAACGTCAGCGCATGTGCCACTTTGGAAAAGTCGGGGACAAATCTTCGGTACCATGAAGCTACCCCTAGGAACCTACGTAACTCTCTTATATTTGTCGGTGGTGTCAGCTCTTTGATAGCCGCGACTTTCTCAGGATCGGTGTGAATGCCCTCCTCGCTGACGACGTGACCCAGATACTTCAACTGCTTCTTGAAAAACTGGCATCTTTCAGGATTTATTCTCAGATTTGCCTGCCTAAGTCGTCAGAAGACCTCCGAAAGATGTTGGACGTGCTCCTGCAGGGTTGCGCTGATGACGATGATGTCATCCAGGTAGGCAAACGCATACGGCTCTAGCTCTGGACCGATAACTTGGTCTAACGCACGCTGGAACGTCGCGGGGGCGGAGTATAGCCCAAACGGCATTACTCGCCATTGATAAAGGCCACGCCCTGGCAATGTAAAAGCAGTGTACTGGTTACTCTGCTCTTCCATTGGGATTTGCCAGTAACCGTATTTCAGGTCTAGGCTGCTAATGTAACGCGCGCTTCGTAGTCGATCAAGGATATGTTGGATCTTCGGTAGGGGGTACGCGTCGGGCACTGAACGCTCGTTTAGCTGTCGGTAGTCGACGCAGAGTCTCCATTTGCCGGTCTTCTTCTTCGCCAACACTATTGGGGCGCTGTGCGGGCTTTGTGAGGGTTCAATACACCCTTTCCGGATATGGTCGTCGATCTCCGCGTTGATGATCTCCTGCATCTTCGGGTTCTTCGGGCAATACCTCTGCTTCATCGGTCGGTCATCCTTCATGACGATCCGGTGAGGGGCGATATTTGAAACTCCAGACATCTTCTCAAATTTGCGTACCTCTGACATTAAGAACTCCCTCGCTTCGTCGGTTGTCATGGCTTCTGTAGATATGGGGTTTGATTTGGGTTCATCGCATTTACCTGACCTTTCTGCACCTCCCTCGCGTATTGCCGTGAACGTTTCTACTCCTTGTGCGCAGCTCTCTTCTCGGAGTATCACGTCTAAGTCTCCGCAACATAATCGGACCCCCGCTTTTGCCACGTAATCGGTTCCAAGCACCACGTCATCCATCAAACCAGGCAGTACCAAAAGATCGCTTTCATGCGCCTGATTCGCCAGCTCCACTTGCGCCGTTATAGCCTTCAGCACCGTTCTGGATCTCCCATCTCCCATTACCACACGCGTGTTCACCTTCCTACCCTCTCCCACATCCAGTTTCTTAAACATGGCCTCGCTCAAGAAACTTGCGCCTTGTTGCGCCTGTATCAACTGCAGCTACTACGTCGACCTCGTTTACTCTAATCGCCACCATAATTCGGCCAGCCGACTGCCTTAGGACACTCTTTAGTTTGGGTGAGGCTGTTCTACCAGACGCCCCACTCCTCGCCGCAAATGGGAGCTCGACCCGTTTCCCGATGCACTACGGCAGCACTCTCGAGTCGGGACATTGCATCGACCACAGGTCCAACAAAACTCTCTAAGTGCAGCTCTACACTCCCTCTCAAAATGGCCATCTCCCCCGCAATTTCTACACGCAGTCCACGGATTAACGTACTCCGTCTGTGGTGTTGCCACACCGCTGTGTGGTTCAGGTCGGCGCTGTGTTCTCTCTGCTCTAGCCGTCTCGTCACTCCTAGGCAGTTCGCGCATGTGCTGATATCTCTCCTTGACCCGCGGAGTGGTTCGCGCTGCGGCTCTCTGTGTCTCTCTCACCGGGGGGATATTTTCCATATCTTCCGCCAAACTCACTAGCCCTTCTAGGGTGGTGAACTCGGATCGTTTGACGTACCATTGGAACTCGCTTCTAGAGTTTCTGTAGATATGCGTCAGCTTCTGCTATGAGGTGTAGTTCGCGTGTCGCATCAAACTCTGAAGGGCCAACACATAGTCTTTAAATTTCTCGTTCGGTTGTTGTACGCGACGACGGATCTCATCGTCTAAGGTTTCGTGGTAGCGAGAGTTTAAGAATAACCTTAGAAAGTCTCGTTTGAAGTCCTCCCATTGTCGCCAATTCCGGTTATTACTGCGGAACCATGTTAACGCCTTCTCCTTAAGTAGTTCTGGCATTGCTCGTGGTAACAAGTCGCGATTCACCTCATATACTTCCGCCAATTCTTCTACACGCTCTATGAAGCTGAGCGGGTCTCGGCCGCCGTCGTATTTGAAACCCCATTTACGAACTCGGTCCATAATGGTTGCCAGTGATGTCGTAGGATACGTTGCGTATGGTTGTGGTGTGTCAAACGCGTCAACGCGTGACACTGGCTCCCTGGCTTCCACTTGGTGTTGCTGCGGTAACAGTCAGCGCAGGCTTTGAGTGTTTCGTTTCTAGCTCTTCGAACCGCGTTTGGTAGTCCTCGTTATTACTCTCTTCTTGAATAAATGCAGAGAAGCGTCTTCGCAACTCTTCGACTGTTCCGGTCTGTTCGAGACCGAACTCTGCCATATAGGTCAGCAGCTCCTCTCGGTTGAGGTAATGTATCCACTTTCTCTTCAACATTGTTTTTTTCACACTGTTTCTTCACTGGACCGCCTACTAGTAGTTCTTCGGGTGGTCACTCCACTTTGTGTCTCTCTCACTTGTGCCCTTATTGCTCCTTAAATTTGGGTCTTTCGGGTAGTCGCTGAACTCAGTGTCTCTATCACTTGTGTTCTCTCTTATTTTTTTCACTTCACTTTTTTTTCACGGCACTCTCCTTTATGTTTCGTTTCCTTTAGAGTCCCTGCTCGGGCGCCATTTGTAACGGACTTTCCTGAGTGCTGGGCGTAGCTCTCGGTTGTCCAGGGTCCTGTAAGGAGTAAACACCCTATCTCCTCAAGAAATTAGAACACACTCGCTTCTCGTTTATAGCCTCTTTATTTGCTGTACTCTCGCTATATCCACTCTCTAAAATATAGAACTAGAGTAGGTTTAAACCCTACAGCTAGCACCAGTCTCAGTGGTTAAAGCCCACTTCGAATATATACTAACAGTCTCGGAGGTTTGATCCCTCTTCCACTACCCGTGTGACCCACGTTGCGACGCGTGCCACGTATGCTTAGCTAATCCACAATGGTTGTTAGCACTGCTCCTTTTATACCATTTTTGTCCATCCGCAGACAGTTATCCTCATTACAATTGTTTGTGCTTTATACATTTTATGTAGGTATTGTATGTTGTAGGTATTTCTTATACTGTGCATACAAAGTAATAATTCAAACTATATTAGTGGATACATACATACGTACTAGTATAATTCAAATAGATGCAATTCAATAAGCTTATGTACATACATACGCATATATATAATAATTCAAAACATAAGTGTACATATATATATAATTGTACATGTGTGTATACAATTTCAAATCAACAATTCAGGGTAAATAGTACAAAGGATATATATGTATGTGTATATAAAAGTTGTTGTGGGGCCCAGGGCCACAGGATCCGGGGTCCTCACACCGCCTAAGCGATTTTGGCCGAGTTCAGCAAAGCACGCCAGTCGTTTCTCCTCTGTGCCAACTGACGCCAATTGGAAACGCCAAGTGAAGGCAAGTCCTTCTCCACCTGATCTTTCCATCGCAGTGGGGGCCTCCCGCTTCCTCTGCTGCCACCAGCGGGTTCCGAGTTGAATACTTTCAGAGCTGGAGCTGTATTTTAATTCGCTGAACTATGTCCATATCGTTGTAAAGCTCATACAGCTCATCGTTCCATCGTCTGCGGTACTCGCCGTCGCCAACGCGTAAAGGCCCGTAAATCTTCCGCAAAATCTTCCTCTCAAACACCCCAAGAGCCGCCTCATCGGATGTTGTCATTGTCCATGCTTCTGCGCCATATACCAGCACGGGCATGATGAGTGACTTATAGAGCGCGGTTTTCGTACGTCGAGAGAGGACTTTACTCCTGAATTGCCTACTCAGTCCAAAGTAGCACTTGTTGGCAAGAGTGATTCTACGTTGGATTTCAATGCTGACATTATTATCGGTGTTAATGCTGGTTCCCAAGTAAACGAAATTCTCTACTTTCTCGAAATTGTAACTGTCAACAGTGACGTGGGTGCCAAGGCGCGGATGTGCTGACTGCTTGTTTGATGACAGGAGATACTTCGTCTTGTCCTCGTTTACCACCAGACCCATTCGCTTTTCTTCCCTTTCCAACTTGGAAAAGGCAGATCAGACCTCGCGGTTTTTGTTAGCGATGATGTCGATGTCATCGGCATAAGCCAGCAATTGCACGCTCTTATAGTACATTGTTCCTGAGCGGTTCAGTTCTGCAGCTCTTATTATCTTCTCCAACATCAGATTAAAGAAGCCACATGAAAGGGAGTCGCCCTGTCTGAAATCCCGTTTTGTGGCGAACGGCTCGGAGAGGTCTTTTCCAATTCTGACGGAGCTGGTGGTATTGCTCAACGTCATTTTACACAGCCATATGAGTTTTGAGGGGATGCCAAATTCAGACATAGCGGCGTACAGGCAACTCCTTTTAGTGCTGTCAAAAGCGGCTTTAAAGTCGACAAATAGGTGGTGAGTGTCGATCCTTTTCTCGCGGGTCTTTTCCAAGATTTGGCGTATTGTGAATACCTGGTCAATGGTGGATTTGCCAGGTCTAAAGCCACACTGATAAGGCCCAATCAGTTCATTGACGGTGGGCTTCAGTCTTTCACATAATACGCTCGATAAGACCTTGTAACATATGCTTAGAAGGCTGATCCCGCGGTAGTTGGCGCGAATGGCGGGGTCACCTTTCTTGTGGATTGGGCAGAGCACACTTAAATTCCAGTCGTCGGGCATGCGTTCATCTGACCATATTCTGCACAAGAGTTGATGCATGCACCTTATCAACTCCTCGCCGCCGTACTTGAATAGCTCAGCTGGCAGGCTGTCAGCTCCAGCGGCTTTGTTGTTTTTCAGCCGCGTTGTTGCTATACGTACCTCGTCATAGTCAGGCGGTGAAACGTCGACTCGGTCATCTTCGACTGCGGGCTCGGGTTCTTCTTCTCCACACTTTCCGTGCTGCTATCATTTAGTAGGGCGGAAAAGTGTTCCCTCCATAATTTAAGTACGCTCTGGACATCAGTTACTAGGTCGCCATTATTGTTCATATAGGAGTACGCTCGGGTCTTGAAACCTTCTGTAAGTCGCTTAACTCTCTGGTAAAATCTTCGGACATTCTTCCTGTCGGCCAGCATTTCAAGCTCTTCGCACTCACGTATTTCGGCCTCTCTCTTCTTATTGCGGCATATACGTCTCGCTTCCCTCTTCAGATGCCTATAGCGGTCCCACATACCGCGTTGCGCCCGATCGCAGCGTGGCCCTGTAGGCAACATCTTTTTTCTCTGCAGCTTCCTAACACGCTTCATCATACCAGTTCTTCTTTCGGGCTCGCTGAAATCCGACTACTTCTTCCGCGGCGGTACTTATTGAGTGGGAAATGTGGTTCCCCTTCTCGCATATGTCGGTTTGTTGAAGAGTGCTCGCTGAGAGCAGGTGTGAGAGTCGAGTAGCGAAAGCGCTGGCTGTCTGTTGTGATTTCGACGTTAAGCTTTCCTTGCATATTTCGGCGCACATTTTTTGCTGCACAGAGGCGGGTGCGTATCTTGGTCCGAGTCGATGTTTGGGCCTCGGAGTGTGCGTACGTCTAAAACACTGGAAGCGTGCTTTCCGTCTATCACCGCATGATCGATTTGGTTTCTCGTTTTTCGATCCGGAGACAGCCACGTAGCGTGATGGATCTTTTTATGCTTGAACCTAGTCCTGCATACTACCATGCTTCGGGACCCGGCGAAGTCGATCAGACTCAATCCGTTGTCGGACGTTTCGTCGTGGAGGCTGAATTTTCCGACCTTGGTTCCAAAGATCCCTTCCTTGCCCACCCTGGCATTGAAATCGCCAAGCACGATTTTGATATCATGACGGGGGCAGCGCTCGTACGTGCGCTCCAGGCGCTCATAGAAGAGATCCTTGGATGCCTCATCCTTCTCTTCCGTCGGGGCATGGGCGCAGATGAGCGAGATGTTGAAGAATCTCGCTTTGATGCGGATTGTGGCTAGATGCTCGTCCACCGGGGTGAACGACAGTACTTAGCGACGGAGTCTCTCTCCCATCACAAATCCAACACCGAATTTGCGCTCCTTTACATGGCAGCTGTAGTAGACGTCGCAAGGCCCCAGACATTGTTTGCCTTGCCCAGTCCAACGCATTTTTGGATGGCGGAGATGTCAGCTTTTGTCCTAACAAGGACATCAACCAGCCGGGCAGAGGCACCTTCCCCATTAAGGGTCCGGCCATTCCAGGTGCATGCCCTCAAATCGTAGTCCTTTAACCGTTTGCCGTGGTCGTCATCATAAGGGGGGTCTCATCCGAGGCTTTGCCTTGCTTCTTCACTGGAAGTCGTTTTTACGTGGCGGTTCCCAAGCCCAGCGCACAACCCATTGCTGGGACGGGGGTGGTTTTGCAAACAAATACACGTTTATATAGCGAGCCGCTTGCTCCAAGCAGACACCCGCTTGCAGCCGCACCTACTGGTGAACAGACGCTGCAGACTGCAGTGAGCCCTTAAACCGAATAAGTCAGAGTGGCCCCACCGAAGCTCCCTCTCTTTCTGCCGTGACCCAAGGCTCCACTCGGATTGGTTACCGCATCTCGCACATGGGTTGCTCACGTTGCCCAGAGTGCGCGAACGAGGACGCAAGAGTCGGGATTGAGTATAGCCATGCAACTGTAACTGTATACCCAGCGCAAATACTATACCCGATTGTATTCCCAAACACCCTTAAAAAAAAATTTCAAAAAGCAACGCGAATTTGGAGAAGCTTCACGTTTGCACTTTGAAAGACTAAAATTGATTGGGCTACAAAACTACATAATCAAAAATTTTCTGAAAATTCTGAGTTTTCTGAAATCTTGAAATTTTTATGAACGTTTCCAAAATTTTCTCGAATTTTCAAAATTTTTCGAAAATTATTTTAAAACTATTTTACATGGTTTTCGTTATAGAATTCATTTAAGTTTTTCCTAAAATTAACAAAATAGAGTTTTAGAAACCATGGCTGTAAGTTTTCTTAACATTTTTGTGCCATTTCATTTCATTTTCATTTATTACAACAAGTATATACTTATGGTTTATATTGAGGTATTACTTATATTTATATTTCCCACTTTTGAGGTGTTTCTCTGCCGGTAGTTTCTTTGCTTAAATCGGTTGTTGGCTAGGGTCAACAGACTTACGAATGTTTTTTTCGTAAGCAGCCCGTTCATTTAGCTGGAAAACATCTGGTAAGGAAATACAGACACGAAATTGAAGATACAGTGGAAATATAGGCATATACAAATTACCTACCATACAAAATTTCCGACAAAACAGAAAGCTGGGACAGCGCCTGCTTGTTACCTCTGCCATCCCAATTGCAAAAGGGATAGAAAATCGTCGTTGAAAAGCTGACGGAACAAATCGTCAACAGTGCTGTTTTGACCCTACAGCCGTAAAAGAAAAGTTTTCTGAAAATACACAACATTTGTTATTAGTTCACATAAAAAGTAGTTACATTGATCACATTTTACTCACCTTGCCTCGATATACTCTTGTTGCAGCAGATTTATTTCAAACTCCTTAGCTGCAGCTAACGTCTGAAAAGTCAGTGTTGCCGCGATTTCCGTTTGAAGTGGATCTACTTCCTCCCCGGTAATTTTGCAAACGGAACTTTGTATTCATCGGAGTATGACTTTGCACTCACGAATCGTCTTACATTGCGTGAGCTGCTCACTGGCTTCGATTTTCTGAAAGTACTTAACATAATTATACGGCAGTGTGGTTTTTAATTTTTATTAGTTTTTATTTTTGATTTTTAGTTTTTAGTTTTTGTTATTTTTTTGGCCTTATAACAATTATATTCAACAATTTTTATTGAGCTCGAGGCCGTTTTTTAAATGAAAATTTATTGTGGAAAAGCAACAATAATTTGAAAAAATGGTAGAAGTGATAGTTATTTCGGAAATCACCACATTTCCTCATCAGACTTCTTTCAGTAGGCTTCGAACCGACGATCCCACTGACTGCGCCAGTTGCCTATGCTAAGTACGCCTTGTAAATTATCGTTTGCTTTTTTCCACTATTTTCATTTTTGTTATGCCAACACAATCAAGCGCAGCTATTCCG
>NW_023458555.1:116120116-116122213 GCF_013731165.1 Rhagoletis pomonella
TGCCAACACAATCAAGCGCTGCTATTCCGCTGCAATTCACTTGATCATGTGGTTGTTGGTATCTTTGGTTTTTTGGTAATAATTCTATTTTTAGAATGTTTAACTTTTAGGTGTGCTCGTCCTTAAGTTACTTGTTTTTGTTATTTTTTTGGCCTTATAACAATTATATTCAACAATTTTTATTGAACTCGAGGCCGTTTTTTAAATGAAAATTTATTGTGGAAAAGCAACAATAATTTGAAAAAAGGGTAGAAGTGCTATTTCGGAAATCACCACATTTCCTCATCAGACTTCTTTCAGTAGGCTTCGAACCGACGATCCCACTGACTCAGCCAGTTGCCTATGCACCGTGCTAAGTACGTCTTGTAAATTATCGTTTGATTTTTTCCACAATTTTTTTAATTTTTGGTATGCCAACACAATCAAGCGCAGCTATTCCGCTGCAATTCACTTGATCATGTTGTTGTTGGTATTGTTGGTTTTTGCTAATAATTATATTTTTAGAATGTTTAACTTTTAGGTGTGTGCTCGTCCTTAAGTTAATTGTTTTTGTTATTTTTTTGACCTTATAACAATTATATTCAACAACTTTTATTGAGCTCGAGGCCGTTTTTAAATGAAAATTTATTGTGGAAAAGCAACAATAATTTGAAAAAATGGTAGAAGTGATAGCTATTTCGGAAATCACCACATTTCCTCATCAGACTTCTTTCAGTAGGCTTCGAACCGACGATCCCACTGACTCAGGCAGTTGCCTATGCACCGTGCTAAGTACACCTTGTAAATTATCGTTTGCTTTTTTCCACTGTTTTCATTTTTGTTATGCCAACACAATCAAGCGCAGCTTTTCCGCTGCAATTCACTTGATCATGTGGTTGTTGATATTGTTGGTTTTTTGCTAATAATTCTATTTATAGAATGTCTAACTTTTAGGTGTGCTCGTCCTTAAGTTATTTGTTTTTGTTATTTTTTGGCCTTATAGCAATTATATTCAACAATTTTTATTGAGCTCGAGGCCGTTTTTTTAATGAAAATTTATTGTGGAAAAGCAACAATAATTTGAGAAAATTGTAGAAAGCTATAGCTAATGAAATAAGTGGAAAAAAGCAAACTATAATTTACAAGGTGTACTTAGCACGGTGCATAGGCAACTGGCTGAGTCAGTGGGATCGTCGGTTCGAAGCCTACTGAAAGAAGTCTGATGAGGAAATGTGGTGATTTCCGAAATAGCTATCACTTCTACAATTTTTTCAAATTATTGTTGCTTTTCCACGATAAATTTTCATTTAAAAAACGGCCTCGAGCTCAATAAAAATTGTTGAATATAATTTTTAGTTTTTAATTATTTATTTTTAGTATTCAATTTGGATCATATTTTACAGTATAGTGTTCACTGTGTTTTTGCATATGGAAAATATGCGTGGAAAAGTGTATGGGGGTGATGAGGTTGGGGTTGAGTTAAATACGAAAATTTTCTCTGCAGGAGCTTTCTATATTATTTAGCCGCTTATCCAAAGCATCCAAATGGTCGATACCTGCCCTCTGGTTCTCTAATATTTTATCTTGATTTTTTAATATTTTTTTAGCAATTCCTCCATCCCTGCAAAAAAGAGAATCGTTTAATTATAGGTGAAAATTAAAACTATACATAACAAATACCTTTTTCCCCAGCTGATTGCTGACCCTGAGTGCCTATACTCTCCTCTTGAAATAAAAACTCCATATCTGAAATAAAATATAAAAACAGCAGTATCAAATTCTGATTATTTAAAATTAAATTTGAAAATCATGAAAAAGGTGATGCAAAAGTGGAATGAGTAAATATTTGCCTTCATGGGGCATACAAAAGTATTTGTATTCAACGTCTTCTTTTGGTATTTTTATCATTGTAGCTCCTAATTGAACACCTAGTATTATACCTAGCGCAGGAGAAGATTGTACTGACTCAAGAAAATAATTTTCTAATATTTCAAATTTGTATCCTATCAAATAACCACGATCTGCAGCTTCCTCAATGCCTATTATTTTGACGGGACCTGTTTTTCGGCTGAAGCAATAGGAATCTTTTTCTTTGTTGTGGTCAATTTTAAAAGTACC
>NW_023458555.1:116122313-116127646 GCF_013731165.1 Rhagoletis pomonella
TCCAGATCCTTACGCTGAAACTTCCGCCGTCGTTTCGTATCTCGCTCTTCCGCCGATGCTAACTTCATTGACCGGACATGTATAATCTCAACCTTGGCTTCCGGCTTAACTGCTCGCCTCTGCCGACCACCTTTTTCGGGACACTTCAAAGCGCGCCTACTGCTTCCACAGCCGCTTCCATTTCCGGCCACCGGATTATCACCATTGCAACGTGGTTTAGCGGCTTTCCTCCTGCCGGAAACACTGCCTGGCTTACCATGACCACTTCCTTGCTGCGACCCCTTCATCACTGAGCTGGCGGAACCGTCACGCTTTTCCCGTATCGGCGAACCGCTTCCTTCTCCTGACGAAACCACTCCGTCTCCATCACTGCCAACCTCCGCCCAACTAATCGCTTCTGTTTCTGGTGGAATCTTCGACACTTCCTCTAAGACTAACCGTCTGCTGCAGCACTGGCTATCATAACCAACCCTAAGTGGCACTTTCCTGTGACGATCTGTAAGAATCATTCTCTGGAGGTCAATCTTCATGCCTTGGCCAAGTAAGAAATCCACGCCGATGATGACTTCATCCACAATGTCTGCCACTATAAACTTAGTGTACGAGGCCCAACCGTCGATTATTACCTCTCATGGTACTTCTCCTAACACTTGGGTGCATTCACCAGTTGCAGTCTGCAGCTTTGCTCCAGGTAGTGGCTTCACATAAAAAGTGGCCAAATCCGGTCGAATAATGGAATGTGTTGCTCCAGTATCCACTGTCAGTACTCTCTCCTGCCCATTCACACATCCACCAATAGTGAGGTTGCTCGCATTCCGGCCAATTTGTGAGACGGAGATTATGGGCCCTTCCTGCTGGCTCGTTTCAGTTTAACGACTGATTGGAGTTGGCTTCGTCTCCTTCAGCCCTGCGTTTGCGTCCTGCTGAATTGTTGAGCCCACTGGAACTTACGCTGCAATCGCGGGCGAAGTGGCCTGACTTTCCACATTTAAAACATTTGCCAGAGCCATGCTTTTTCTCGCCCAGCAGTTGGATAATCTTCTTCAGCATTTCATTTGTCTCGTCCGGTGTTTCCACTTCCACGCGATGTACTTTGTAGGCTGGTCTACTTAGGAGTGCTGCCGTTTCACGGGTCTGAGCATACGAGACCGTTTCAGCAACTGTTGGCTTTGGATTCGCGCTTGGTATACACGTCCCGCATTCCGTTGATGAACCTCTGGATTTTCACTCTTTCGAGATGCTCACCAGATGCATCTCCAATTGCCAAATGAGCCAACCTTTCAACCTCGGAGGCGAATTCCTGTAGAGTCTCGTTGGATTTCTGGCAGCGATTCTCCAGCTCCATCTGGTAGATCTGTCGCCTGTGCTCGCTACCATAGCGTCTTTCCACGGCCCCCATCAATGCATCATAATTGTTCCTTTCACAGTCGGGAATAGTCTGCAAGATTTCCGCTGCAGGTCCTTTTAATGCCACTAACAGAGCAGCGGATTTATCCTCCATACTCCAATGATTTGTTAAAGACCTGGAAAGGAGTCGTGCCGTCAAAGGATGGAGTTTTTACCTTGGGAGCGTTCGTCGAAGCGGCTAGATGATTCAACTGCAAGTCTCGGAGTGGACCTTCTAACTCGCCCATCTTAGCCTCGACTTTGTCCTGTCTCTCTTCGATTTTTTCCTGTATTTGTACAATCTTTGCATCCTGTGCTTCCAGTTGGGATGACATCTGTGCTGATATCGCTGCTGATATACGTGTCTCCAGCGCTTGTATCTGCGATGAAACATCTGACGACTGTGTTTGCATCTGAGTTGACAGCTGTGATGACATCTCTGACATGCGTGTATCCTGTGCTTCCATCATCGGTGACATGACAGCCAATAACGTGTTCATGTCCATAACTGTTGATGACGAAGGAGCCTTTTGCTGTTCTTCAACCTTCCCGGACGTCTGTTGCACATCCTTCGACGAACATGCAGCCTCATCCTTCTGTTCGTCCTTTGCGGATGTATCGTCGGGTTTACCTTGGAAGTCGTATTTGTCCACGTCGATGCCTTCAGCTTCCATAGCCTCTCGCAACCGGGATAACAATTCCACTTTTCTTCCGGAGGTGGCCAAATTACGCTTTTCCAACTCCTGTTTCAGCTCCTCAATTTTTAAGTCCTGAATTTTCGCCATTTTTAGTAGTTTCTCCTTCGGGATTTATTTAACAATCCTACTTCTGACACCAATTGTTACGATTATCCTTAAACCCTCGTCCGGATTTCCCAAATCCTCCGGTTCGTATCGCTGGATTGTTAAATAAAGGCTAACGATGACCAAATGGTAGTACACTTAACTTTATTGTACAACAAACAATTTTACAATACTTGCTAATACAGTAAAAACACTACAATACATGTTAAATATATTACAACGCTTTACTAAACTTGTTAACACAATTAAACTTATAGCTTGCTTATTCGCAACTCGCTTCTCTGCTCACTTTACTTGTAGCTTGCTGACTTGTAACTAACTCACCTCGCTGTGGCGGCGCCCTTGTATTTCGGCTGCAGCGCAATCCATTAGGTCCCTTTTCTGCAAAACCAGTGCCTATCATGAAATGAATACGCATTATGAATTTCAATAAGATTTTATAAAATATAGCTGGCCATTTTTCGGAAACGAATTTTTCATTATACAGGTAGCTCACTTGGCGAATTTGAACGTAATCGGTTAATATATACGACCTTTATAAGTAACTCTACTCCAGCGACACCAGCGTGTTGTCTAGTAGGTTATAATATGCAAGGTTTAACCTCCGACAATTTGACTGGTTTTTTAGTTTAGTCCGAACAATGAAAACGGCTATCATTTTATATATGTATGTACATATATGTTTCGAATAAATAAAAATCATCATGAAAGTAATAAACGTTTGGAATTTGCATTAACAATATCGGTTCATAAATAAAATAGGGCTTTTATCGGGTCCGTTTTCGCAAACCCTTTTTCATCATGTAGGTAGCCTATACTTTGAATTTGAATGAAATCGGTTCATAAATACGACTTTTATAAATATTTTTATTTATAAATATTTGATAAATATTTTTTGGTAAACGTATTTTCCATCGTTGGAAATGGCAGTACACTTAACTTTATTGTACAACAAACAATTTTACAATACTTGCTAATACAGTAAAAACACTACAATACTTGTTAAAGCTATTACAACGCTTTACTGAACTTGTTAACACAATTAAACTTATAGCTTGCTTATTCGCAACTCGCTTCTCTGCTCACTTTACTTGTAGCTTGCTGACTTGTAGCTAACTCACCTCGCTGTGGCGGCGCCCTTATATACCTGCGCTGGCACTTATGGCAACTCTAGAACATTCTGAAGTTTATCGCTCATTCTCTTTCTCTCGCTGTTCGCAGTGTTCATCCAACTTGACGTTTCTCTTTGTGGAACATTCTACGTCGTTCCTCGAACATTCTGCCTATTTCTCGTTGTTCGCTTTGTGTTGCCGCAGTATTCGCCACACTGCCCTCCACCTTAGTCTGATCGTCCCGATCAGACACACTTGCCGCTCCAACCACTGCAAGTCTTTCCAAGTGGACCACTTTTATCTTGGTCCTCGGTCTCCCCATTGTCTGGATTTGATGCACTGCGTCCTTCAGCCGCTTGTCAATCTTCGAATCTTTCCAGTCACGTCTTTGCTTGGAGTTGAAGCTTTTCTTCTGCTGCGACATGTACAATCACCATGCGTTACTGGACATTGCTTCCGGCTTATCTCCGGGATATCACCATCTCACATGGTCGTGCTTCTGCCGGCGACTGGTGGTGACCAGACCATGTCTCCTCTCGTTGGCACCCTTTTTGCCAGATCTATGCCCCGTCCTCTGTCCATAACACCCAGGTTCCTGCCTTCGTGCTGCACTGCCTTTAGCACATCTTGCTACATCCAGATCCTTACGCTGAAACTTCCGCCGTCGTTTCGTATCTCGCTCTTCCGCCGATGCTAACTTCATTGACCGGACATGTATAATCTCAACCTTGGCTTCCGGCTTAACTGCTCGCCTCTGCCGACCACCTTTTTCGGGACACTTCAAAGCGCGCCTACTGCTTCCACAGCCGCTTCCATTTCCGGCCACCGGATTATCACCATTGCAACGTGGTTTAGCGGCTTTCCTCCTGCCGGAAACACTGCCTGGCTTACCATGACCACTTCCTTGCTGCGACCCCTTCATCACTGAGCTGGCGGAACCGTCACGCTTTTCCCGTATCGGCGAACCGCTTCCTTCTCCTGACGAAACCACTCCGTCTCCATCACTGCCAACCTCCGCCCAACTAATCGCTTCTGTTTCTGGTGGAATCTTCGACACTTCCTCTAAGACTAACCGTCTGCTGCAGCACTGGCTATCATAACCAACCCTAAGTGGCACTTTCCTGTGACGATCTGTAAGAATCATTCTCTGGAGGTCAATCTTCATGCCTTGGCCAAGTAAGAAATCCACGCCGATGATGACTTCATCCACAATGTCTGCCACTATAAACTTAGTGTACGAGGCCCAACCGTCGATTATTACCTCTCATGGTACTTCTCCTAACACTTGGGTGCATTCACCAGTTGCAGTCTGCAGCTTTGCTCCAGGTAGTGGCTTCACATAAAAAGTGGCCAAATCCGGTCGAATAATGGAATGTGTTGCTCCAGTATCCACTGTCAGTACTCTCTCCTGCCCATTCACACATCCACCAATAGTGAGGTTGCTCGCATTCCGGCCAATTTGTGAGACGGAGATTATGGGCCCTTCCTGCTGGCTCGTTTCAGTTTAACGACTGATTGGAGTTGGCTTCGTCTCCTTCAGCCCTGCGTTTGCGTCCTGCTGAATTGTTGAGCCCACTGGAACTTACGCTGCAATCGCGGGCGAAGTGGCCTGACTTTCCACATTTAAAACATTTGCCAGAGCCATGCTTTTTCTCGCCCAGCAGTTGGATAATCTTCTTCAGCATTTCATTTGTCTCGTCCGGTGTTTCCACTTCCACGCGATGTACTTTGTAGGCTGGTCTACTTAGGAGTGCTGCCGTTTCACGGGTCTGAGCATACGAGACCGTTTCAGCAACTGTTGGCTTTGGATTCGCGCTTGGTATACACGTCCCGCATTCCGTTGATGAACCTCTGGATTTTCACTCTTTCGAGATGCTCACCAGATGCATCTCCAATTGCCAAATGAGCCAACCTTTCAACCTCGGAGGCGAATTCCTGTAGAGTCTCGTTGGATTTCTGGCAGCGATTCTCCAGCTCCATCTGGTAGATCTGTCGCCTGTGCTCGCTACCATAGCGTCTTTCCACGGCCCCC
>NW_023458555.1:116127746-116134123 GCF_013731165.1 Rhagoletis pomonella
AAAGGCAAATATCTTAAAAAAGGCAAAAAAGGCAACATCAGATGTGTCTATATGGAATCAGGGAAAGGTAAAACGTGGACATTCTTAATCGTATATACTCTATCTCTTTAGCAGAAAAAAAAGGCAATTTCCATAAAACCCGTTTCCTGGTTATGACAAACCGATAGTTGTATAAAGAGGGGCACAGAGGAGGGCTTGGTTTTTCCTTGTCTCGATACAATAATATTGGAACTACAAAATAGTTATATTTTCAAAACTTGCAATCGCTTGCACTTTTTTTAAATCTTCGGTGTTAATGTTTTTTTTTAATAAATAAAATCTTTCCTTTTAAACGAAATGTAGCTTAAAGTAAATTATCTTTAATTCCCCTTTTCAATAAAATCTTTCCTTTTAAACCAAATGTAGCTTAAAGTAAATTATCTTTAATTCCCCTTTTCGCTTGTAAACGTAATATAGAAAAACAAATAAAAGCAAATAAGCGCAGCTGAAAGTAAACGAGATTATAAACTCCAAGAAATCACGTTTGATCAAAGGACTTTATTTTATCGAAATTTTTTTTATAATTTTCTTACTTTGGTAACGTCATACGTTAAAAGTACCCATCATTTCAGGATAGTTTTCTTGTTTTGTCACGACTCACATATTTTACTGTAAAAATGAGTGGTGGTTTATTGTTTTTGCTTATGTCAAATTTGATTTAAGTCGCACTAAAATTGAGTTCTGAACCATAGTGCGGCGTCCGGAAAATTGTCTTGCTCATCTGCCGGTAACGTGTGCAATACTTTGATCGCCAGTTAAGGTGCGGACTAGCTGCAAGGGTTGCCAATGCTTCAAATTCGTTATTTAAAGTTCAAACTCTTTATTGTAATAAGTTGTGTTACAATCTTCACGTTCACGAATAGCGTATCTAATATGAAATGTCTGAAATGTCTGATGATTTTATAAGTAAAGCAATGACTTGGGGCCGTTTTCTCATCTAACCTTTAAGGGCCATTCACATACAACTTTCCTCGCTTTGCTTGACAGTTCAAACTTCGACAACAAAGCGTGAAACGCAGAAGGTATGCTACAATAAACGCTTTGACAGCTTTTGCGTTCTCCTTTTCCTCCATATTTTGTATCTGTAAAATAGATAGCAATATGATAATATGCATTAATAATAGCAATACAAATTCCTACTTACCCTATTTTTGTCATTAGAAGCAAATGCAAGCGCACAAGAAAAGATAAATGTAGACAGCTGATTGCCAAAGCGGGTAAAAGTTGAGAGTTGCCCAAGATTTTGCTTCGTTTTGCTTTGCTTTGCTTCAAACGTTTTTTATGTGAGCATACTCATGCATATGCCTACAGCGATCTTATATGTCAAAGCAAAGAACTATCAAGCAAAGCGAAGAAAGTTGTATGTGAATCAGCCTTTAGTTTATCGGCCACTTTATCGTCTCGATATACGAGTTTTCGTTTTCTCATCAGCGCATTAATTTCTCGAAGCGATAAACTATTGCTCACCCGACGCAACATTTAAAATTTGTACCCAACTTTAAATTTTGGTTTGGTTTTGGTTCATGAGCCAGCTATATTAGATATTTCAACCAAGGTGTTGGTTTTTGCTAACAGTTGCTCTTGCTCTATATTTGCTTATGTTGCATTGCCAACATTTGAAATTTTATGACGAATGTAGTGAAGTTTCACTCTCGGAAATGTAGTGAAGTTTCACTCTACGGAATAACAAATTTATTTTTACCGGCAAGGTAAGAAAACGAAAACACTTTAGATTAAGGAACAATTTATCTGCCCTGTTAGTAAAGGCAACTTTACTGCTTACATTAGAAAACGGCCCTTAGAGTACTATAACAGGACTGACTTCTGAATTTAAAAAAAGTAGGAAAATACTGGAAAAAGTTTGAAAGTAAAGTACAATAAATGAAAGTAAAAGCTACATGAAGGGATTGGAAAGCTTGCATTTTTGGACAGTACATATGTATGTCTTTAGGTTTGTGTCTTTTCTAAGCGTACAACGAAAGTTTTGTATCACAGAACCAATCTGAGATTATTGATGAAACTATAGACCGGTTGGGTGAACAGCCAAGACGTTTACTTCTTAAGTGTGACAAAACAAAACCAAGTAATATATTTAGCATAAATGAATATACCAGCATATAAAATCTGCATACTCAAAATGTTCAATACGACCCAATATTTATACATACCTATGTATATAATTTAAGAGAAGATATTTCGCTGCAAAGCAATGATTATAAATTATTAGTTTACCAAACAAAATTGCGGAGGAATATTACAGAGT
This sequence comes from Rhagoletis pomonella, assembly GCF_013731165.1. Lineage (NCBI taxonomy): Eukaryota > Metazoa > Arthropoda > Insecta > Diptera > Tephritidae > Rhagoletis > Rhagoletis pomonella. The sequence goes on from NW_023458555.1 coordinate 116,130,049, forward strand.
ATACGGAAAAAAGTTTATTTTTTTGCATTTTTTATTTTGAATAACGTCTGGTCCGGCTATTTGGTTTACTATACAGATATGTATAGCTATGAATTTAAAAAATACATCAGGGTTAATTGAGATATTCGCTTTTGACCACTATGTTTTGTATATTTCCCAGTACTGCAAAGCTTTTGACTGCCATTCAACTGGGAGTGGCCCGCGTGCGCTGGGTTTGGGTCCCGCCACGTTAAAACCCTGCCCAATGAAAAAAAAAAACACATGCCTCGGATGATACCCCCTTCTTTTAATGATGATCACGGCAAACATAGGAAGGATTATGATTTTAGGGCATGCACTTGAAATATCCGAATCCTTAATCGGGATGGTGCCTGGCTGGTTGATGTCCTAGGGAAAATAAAGGCTATCATCACCGCCATCCACGAAATGCGATGGACGGGGCGAGGAAGGTAAGCGTGGAGCTTTGCGACGTCTACTACAGTTGCCACGTAAAGGAGTGCAATTCGGTGTTGGATTTGTGGGGGGGAGAGATCGGCGTTCACTCTAGTGGACGAAAGTCTAGCCACAATCCGCATTAAAGCGAGATTCTTCAACATCTCATTTATATGTGCCAATGCCCCGATGGAAGAGAGGGACGAGGCATCCAAGGCTCTCTTAGCTTATTAGAGCGTACATATTAGAGGAGGGTGATCGACTTCGCCGGGACCCCAAACTTGGCAGTATGTATTACTGAGTTCTAGCATAAAAAGATCCATCAAGCTACATGGATGTATCCACATCGAAAAACGGGAAACCAAATCGAGGGTGTTGTGATAGACGGAAGGCATGCTTCCATGTTTTAGATGTACATACGTACACTCTGAGGGCCAAACATCGACTCGCATTACTATATTGATGCATCCAATATACGACCCAACCTCTGAGCAGCAAAAAAAAGGGCCCCCAATAACCCAAGGAAAGTTCAACGTCGAAAATCTGCAATCAAAACAGACGGCCAATGGATTCGGCGCTCGATCCTCACACCTGCTGTGAGAGAACACTCTTCAACAAACCGACTTGCGCGATCAGTGGAACCACATTTCCCGCTCATTACTGGCACGATAAGGAGTATGAGAAAATGCTTGAAATGCTGGCCGACAAAAAAACCACCCGAAATTTTTAGCAGAGAGTTGAGCGACTTACGGAAGGTTTCAAGACTCTTGTAGGAACAACCATGGGGACCTAGTGACCGATGTCCAGAACGTACTCAGATTATGGAAGGAACACTTCTTGACCCCTTTGAATGGCAAAATCACTGAAAGAAGTGGAGAAGACGAACCCGAGGTCCCAGTCGATGACGATGAAGTCGATATCCCAGCGCCTGACTATGACGAAAAGTGCCAAAGCTGCTTGAGCTGAGGGCCTGTCAGCTGAGCTATTTAATTACGGTGGCAAGGAGGTAACAAGGTGCATGCCCGACGACTGAAATTCAAGTACGCTCTGCCCAATCCACAAGAAAGGCGACCACCCCGCCATGCGTGCCAACTACTGCGGGATCAGCCTTCTAAGCATAGCTTGCAAGGTCTTATCGAATGTATTGTCTACCATAGACCAGGTATTCACAATACGCCAAATCTTAGAAAAGACCCGCGAGAAAAGTATCGGCACTCACCACCTATTTGTCGACTTTAAAGCCGCTTTCGACAGCACTAAAAGGAGTTTCCTATATGCCGCTATGTCTGAAATTGGCATCCCCTCAAAACTCATACGGCTGTGAAAAATGACGTTGAGCAATACCGCCAGCTTTGCTCTGTTGCCGTTCGCCACTAGACGGGGTTTCAGACAGGACGACTCTCTTTCATGTGACTTCTTTAATCTGATGTTGAAGAAGATAATAACATCTGCAGAACTGAACCGCTCAGGAACAATTTACTACAAGAGCGTACAATTGCTGGCTTATGCCGATGACACTGACATCATCGGTAAGAAAAAACGCGAAGTCTGTCCTGGCTTTTCCAAGTTGGACAAGGAAGCAAAGCGAATGGGTCTGGTGGTAAACGAGGACAAGACGAAGTATCTCCTGTCATCAAACAAACAATCAGCACTTTCGCGCCTTGGCGCTCACGGCACTTTTGACAGTTATTATTTCGAGAATGTATAGAATTTCGTTTACTTGGGAACCAGCATTAACACCGTTAATAATGTCATCATGGCCAAATAAGAAGAAGAGAATAGATCTATAACCTTATCAGTCACACAGTGTTATAATCCCGACGAAATCCTTGACGGCGGTACCGGGAGGGGAACGGTACATGACGGTAGGAAGTTTAGTTTGGGTTAAAGTCTCACACTGACGGGGTTAGGCTTTCGATGCTCCCTCCTCGTAAAATAAACATGCTCAGTAAAAAGTTAACCATTTAAATCGACGAATAGTTTTATATCAACTTTTGTGAACTTCTGTTTATTTGTTTTTTGTACAACAAATGGTTACAATAATTTTAAGCTATAATAAACAATCTTTTAGTAAGTAAGTTATTGGTTTGGATTTTTTTTTGTATGGGCCCCCCCTAAATTTCGTTCTGGCTACGCCCATGCATGTTTTAAAATCTAATTCGAGTGATTGAATGTTGATCTGTTGAACTAACATAGTTGAGTTGTATTTTGTGCAGAATTTGCATGAAGTGAAACAGACATTTCATTGCTGTTATTTATTCTGCTTACTACTACAGCGATTTAAAATTAAGTTTATGCTGCGCAGCGGCAACTTCTTTTTTCACGAACTCTGTGTCTGTATGAAATAAAGGAAAAGCTGAAGATCAATGTATGTATGTATGCCACACCAATTAGCTGACAGTAAGCATGTGCCGATATCGCAGCAAGCAGCATTTTGAAGTAAAACCAAACAGTTGTCAAACGAAATACACGATGTACAGTATTTGTTTGTTTTGAACACAGCGATGCACAGTGGGGCAAAAAAGTTTGATGTGGACAAATCAATTTTGAGGACAAATCAAATATGAACCGATTTCAAGTTTATTTTATTTTTTTTTTAAATAAGAGATAATTAAATTTCGCGTCGATCTATCCGTGGCGATTATTTAAAAGAGCTCTAGTTTTTTTATTTATTTATGTTGAAATGATGATGATGAAAAACGATTTTTACGTTTGAATGTTTCCACTTTTTTTGATAATACTTGAAATTTATTTCAAATATCTGCAATTATTTAAAAAAAATTCGTAAACGTTTGCCACTAGGCCACATTAAAAAAAAGAAATTATTTAATTTGTTATCTTTACTAGAATATATTTTGGAAGCCGTTTTTTACTGTTCGCAATTCTCGACAACAGCTGTACCGATATTTTTGAAATTTTGGGCATCGAATCTAGACTCTCCAAGATTGATAATTGAAGAAAAATAATTTCGCTATATCAAGGGGCGTGGCACCTCACACAAAAACTGAAGTTTTCATACAACATATCTCTGGAAGTATTCATCGTAGAGTGCTGCAACTTAGTATAGAGATTTATAATATCAACGCCAAACTCATGGAAAAAATGAGAGTTATTGAAAAAGGGGGCGTGACACCTCCCATACAAACTGAATTTCTCACATTAGAATGTGTGTCTGGTGTGAGAAATTCAGTTTTAAGGGGAGGTGCCATGCCTCCTTTTTCAATAACTCCCATTAGTTCCATGAGTTTGGCGTTGATATTATATATCTCTGTACTAAGTTGCAGCACTCTACGATGAATACTTCCAGAGATATGTTGTGTGAAAACTTCAGTTTGTATGGGCTGTGCCACGCACCCTTGATATTTCGAAATAGCTTTCAGAATATATATTAGTATAGATAACCAATGAAATACATTCTTCAATTAAATGTATCCTATGGAAAAATTTATAAGAATAGTTTTTTAAATAATTGCAGTCATTTGAAATTAATTTCAAGTGTTTTCCAAAAAAAGTGGAAGAAGTCAAACGTAAAAATCTGTTTTCTTTAATTTTTCAACATCTATACATATAATAAAATTGTAACAGGTCGATGTCTGTACATTATAGATATTAAAGAAAAATTAATGCGGGGGGTCTTTATTAG
>NW_023458555.1:116134223-116136086 GCF_013731165.1 Rhagoletis pomonella
TTCTTTAATTTTTCAACATTAGTAAATAAAAAAGCATATCCTTTTTAAAAAATCGCCGCGGATATCTACGCGAAACTAAATTATCTTTTATTTAAAAAAATAAACTTGAAATCGGTTCATATTTGGGCTCTCAAAATTGATTTGTCCACAACAATCTTTTTTGCCCCACTGGGCGCTGCTTGTACATAAATTTCGCATGCCTGAAGCTGGCAAAGGTTCCTTTATTTGTTTTTGCGCTGTGCTAGTTGAGTATTAAAAGAGAAGAGAATAGAGAGCAATATGTGGCTTATTGATGCTCTCTAAACACAAACGCGTGAAACACAAACGGTCTAGCAATGCTTGGTATTGTTGATCAACTTAATACTTTAATTAAACATACTTATTATTAAAATGTCATTTTAAAAATACCACTCTGTCCTATTGTGGTACAAATATGTCAGTTTAAACTTCAATAATAGAAATCGACCCAGTAGATTAGCTGCTTTTCCCTAACAAAAAATGTGGGCTTTAATTTTATACATAGTATAGACAAATATGCATTTAAGGCGAAATATGTGAGAATATGCACTAACAAATCGATGTCATCTTAACACAAAGCTCCTGATTCGCAACATTTGTTAATCTTTAGGTTCCTAGCCATTACATATGGAACAACAATCAAAACATAGCCCTTGCTTACAAATCCAATTGCACACTTTCCACAATTTTTACAAAAACAAAAATACCGGTCGAGCCCCAGCTACAAAACAACGTTGTATACGAAATCCTATGCAAAGGTAAAGAAAACGTAGACTGCAACAAAATCTACACTGGGACTACCAAACGGGGTTTTGGCGTTCGCTTATCAGAACACGAGGCGGACATAAGAAGGGGAAAAAACAATACTGCGCTAGCACCAAGAATGATAGAATACAAGATTGCTCATTCCCGGCGGCGATGCCATTTTTCGTGTAAAAGTAAACAAAGCCGAAGAGGGGTATAAAAGAAAATGTCAGAAGAGTCAATTAGCTTAATGCTCCATTTTTCGATAGGAAGGGTGTTTTAATTGCTTTGTAATAAATAACCAGGGAACGGATTTTATGGAAGTTGCCTTTTTTCTGCTTAAGAGATACAGTATATTCGATTGAGAATGTCAACGATTTAGCCTTCCCTGATTCCATATATACATATTTGATGTTGCCTTTTATTCCTTTAACTTGCTTCGCGGCGCCTAACTTTGCGTTGGCATACGAAAATATCGTTTAAAAGAAAAAGCAGTCTGTAAAGTAAACATTTTTAATTTAAATTGAAATGAATAAAGAGCAGAATCCTCCTCACACATAGGCCAAGAATAGTAGCGCTGCGATACCATATGGAATACTAATCCCTTTCGATGTCATGAGTTTTACCGATGGTATTATTTCCACCTCTGAGATCTCTGCGAAGCGTGCGTAATACTCTTCTATGATCTTGCAACTTCAGCATTAGTCCAATGTATCATGTAAGTTAATAAAAGTCCTGACAAGGAAACTCAAGAGCACATGCATATTTAAACGAATCCTCCATATAGCCATATGAAAAGTAAATTCGTCTAAGATGAATATAGGGCCAATGCAGACCAAACCCTGTGTTAGTTTCTATATATTTCGGCTGCAGCGCAATCCATTAGGTCCCTTTTCTGCAAAACCACTGCCTGTCATGAAATGAATACGCATTATGAATTTCAATAAGATTTTATAAAATATAGCTGGCCATTTTTCGGAAACGAATTTTTCATTATACAGGTAGCTCACTTGGCGAATTTGAACGTAATCGGTTAATATATACGACTTTTATAAGTAACTCTACTCCAGCGACACCAGCGTGTTGTCTAGTAGGCTATAA
>NW_023458555.1:116136186-116137117 GCF_013731165.1 Rhagoletis pomonella
AAAAAAAGGCAACATCAAATATGTATATATGGAATCAGGGAAGGCTAGATCGTTGACATTCTCAATCGAACATACTCTATCTCTTCAGCAGAAAAAAGGCAACTTCCATAAAATCCGTTCCCTGGTTATTTATTACAAAGCAATTAAAACACCCTTCCTATCGAAAAATGGAGCATTAAGCTAATTGACTCTTCTGACATTTTCTTTTATACCACACTTCGGCTTTGTTTACTTTTACACGAAAAATTACATCGCCGCCGGGGATGAAAGTGTGCAATTGGATTTGTAAGCAAGGGCTATGCTTTGATTGTTGTTCCATATGTAATGGCTAGGAACTTAAAGATTAACAAATGTTGCGAATCAGGAGTTATTAAAAAAGGGGGCATGGCACCTCCCCTTAAAACTGAATTTCTCACACCAGACACACATTCTAATGTGAGAAATTCAGTTTGTATGGGAGGTGTCAGACCCCCTTTTTCAATAACTCTCATTTTTTCCATGAGTTTGGCGTTGATATTATATATCTCTGTACTAAGTTGCAGCACTCTACGATGAATACTTCCAGAGATATGTTGTGTGAATACTTCAGTTTGTATGGGCGGTGCCACGCACCCTTGATATTTCGAAATAGCTTTCAGAAAGCAGAAGAAAGGTTTGTCCCCAAAACTACAATGCAACTGGGAAGGTCCATATAAGGTCGTCAAACGGCTGAATGATGTAGTTTATCGAATCCAGACCGTCGGGAGACCAAGAAAAAAGATGAAGGTGGTCCACTTGGAAAGGCTTGCAGCGTTTGGAACAGCAAGTGTGTCTGATCGGGACGATCAGACTTAGTTGGAGGGCAGTGTGACGAATACAGCGGCAACGCGAAGCGAACAACGATGAATAGGCAGAATGTTCAAGGAATGACGTAGAATGTTCCACAAAGAGA
>NW_023458555.1:116137217-116137862 GCF_013731165.1 Rhagoletis pomonella
AAAGGCTTGCAGCGTTCGGAACAGCAAGTGTGTCTGATCGGGACGATCAGACTTAGGTGGAGGGCAGTGTGACGAATATAGCGGCAACGCGAAGCGAACAACGATAAATAGGCAGAATGTTCAAGGAATGACGTAGAATGTTCCACAAAGAGAAACGTCAAGTTGGATGAACACTGCGAACAGCGAGAGAAAGAGAATGAGCGATAAACTTCAGAACGTTCTAGAGTTGCCATAAATGCGAGCGCAGGTATATAAGGGCGCCGCCACAGCGAAGTGAGTTAGTTACAAGTCAGCAAGCTACAAGTAAAGTGAGCAGAGAAGTGAGTTGCGAAGAAGCAAGCTATAAGTTTAATTGTGTTAACAAGTTTAGTAAAGCGATGTTATTGCCTTAACAAGTATTGTAAAGTGTTTTTACTGTATTAGCGAGTATTGTAAATTGTTTGTGGTACAATAAAGTTAATTGTACTACAATTTGGTCATCGTTAGCATTTATTTAACAATCCAGCGATACGAGCCGAAAGATATTTGGGAAATCCCTCAAGTTTTCAAGGATAATCGTAACTCATTCCGCAAACCGCTACTTTCGTTTTACCGATTATTAGATTTCTCGAGTAAAGTCAAACGACGCCTCTAAAACTTTAAATG
>NW_023458555.1:116137962-116138493 GCF_013731165.1 Rhagoletis pomonella
TGAGTTAGTTACAAGTCAGCAAGCTACAAGTAAAGTGAGCAGAGAAGTGAGTTGCGAAGAAGCAAGCTATAAGTTAAATTGTGTTAACAAGTTTAGTAAAGCGTTGTTATTGCCTTAACAAGTATTGTAAAGTGTTTTTACTGTATTCGCGAGTATTGTAAATTGTTTGTTGTACAATAAAGTTAATTGTACTACAATTTGGTCATCGTGAACATTTATTTAACAATCCAGCGATACGAGCCGAAAGATATTTAGGAAATCCCTCAAGGTTTCAAGGATAATCGTAACGCATTCCGCAAACCGCTACTTTCGTTTTACCGATTTTTAGATTTCTCGAGTAAAGTCAAACGACGCCTCTAAAACTTTAAATGCACTGAAATTCCCAAATACGTTCACCAAAACCACAGCTTTTTCACATTTTCTTTATTAATTGTTATTACCAGGGAACGAATTTCTAGGACCTAAAAACCTATAAAAAAGGCAAATTAAGACAACGAAATAGGCTGGAAAAGCCAGAATAAAATAACGAAA
>NW_023458555.1:116138593-116146096 GCF_013731165.1 Rhagoletis pomonella
TTTGATCCGACACAAGCACGCGCCTGCCTCCGCAAGCATCCCCTCTGCCTAGTGCTTATTATATTTCTGTTCCTCTTTCCATTTTCGTTCTTATTTTTTCATTTTGCTTTGAACTATGGTAAATTAGCTCAAAGTGTGGTGGCACGGAAAAATTTTTGGTATGGTGGCAGCCGACACTTCTCTGCCGACACCGTCGGTCGAGTGGTGCACTCGTCGACGAGTGGTATATTTGGCCGACTGCACCCCAAAATTTCTGGCAGAAATTAGTTCACACAGAAAATGCGCCTTCTCATTCATAGACGTTCTCTGGTTGAACGTTTTCACTTATAGGAGGGCCAAGAAACTTTTCGTCAATCGGAGGTAGGTGCAAGATAGAATTTAGGCTGTATGAGGTAGTCAGGCAAAAGCGCAGTTACACAATGTTGCGGACTTTACATGCATATTTAAACGACTCCTCCATATAGCCATATGAAAAGTCAATTCGTCCAAGATGAATATAGGGCCAATGCAGACCAAACCCTGTGTTGGTTTCTATATATTTCGGCTGCAGCGCAATCCATTAGGTCCCTTTTCTGCAAAACCACTGCCTGTCATGAAATGAATACGCATTATGAATTTCAATAAGATTTTATAAAATATAACTGGCCATTTTTCGGAAACGAATTTTTCATTATACAGGTAGCTCACTTGGCGAATTTGAACGAAATCGGTTAATATATACCACTTTTATAAGTAACTCTAATCCACCGGCACCAGCGTGTTGTCTAGTAGGCTATAATATGCAAGGTTTAACCTCCGACAATTTGACTGTTTTTTTAGTTTAGTCCGAACAATGAAAACGGCTATCATTTTATGTATGTATGTACATATATGTAAGTAATAAACGTTTCGAATTTGCATTAACAAAATCGGTTCATAAATAAAATGGGGCTTTTATCGGGTCCGTTTTCGCAATCGCTTTTTTCATCATGCAGGTAGCCTATACTTTGAATTTGAACGAAATCGGTTCGTAAATACGGCTTTTATAAATAACTCGACTTCCGCGCCACCTAGCGGGTCTATTGTTGGTAAACGTATTTTCCATTATGCTGGTGGCTTACGTTTTGAATTTAAAAGAAATCGGTTTGTAAATATGATTTTTATAAATAACTCGACTCCAGCGCCACCTAGTGGGTGTATTTTTCGCATACGTATTTTTCATCATGGAGGTAGCACACATTTTGAACTTGAATGAAAACGGTTCATAAATACGACTTTTGTAAATAACTCGACCCCAGCGCCACCTAGCGAATTTTCTGGTAGCCTATAATAGGACCATATATGCAAGGTATAACCTCTGAAAACTTTACTGAAATCTATGCAGTAGTTTTTGAGTTAACTTCGAACAACGAAAACGGCTATTATTTTATATATATAGATTGTACAGAGCAAGGAAAAGCCCTTATTCCTGATAACATAAACGCTTAAACAATCCATATTTAAATTGGGCGCCACTTGTATCAACTCACGTCGAGCGCATGTTTAGCACATTTAAGGCTTTTCTTCGCGCAAATGGAATAAAAATGCTGCCAGAAAACTTCAAAATGCATCTTGTCGTTCAATTTTCCTACAAATATAGAGATTCAAGTTTTGTGAGTTAAAAACTCTAAAGCAGAAAATAGTCAAAGTTTCAGAGTAAACATTTTTCATAAAATGAAATTAGTTCATAGTTTTTCTCTTTTTACTTGTAATATAAATATTTCTAAACTGAATGTATTTTTTGATTATTTTTCGGTCTTTGTCTTTTTAGTACCTTCTTTTGCCTTTTTTGCGATTTCTAGTACCTTTTCCTGCCTATTTCGTTATTTTATTCTGGCTTTTCCAGCATATTTCGTTGTCTTAATTGCCTTTTTTATAGGTTTTTGGTCCTAGAAATCCGTTCCCTGGTAATAACAATTAATAAAGAAAATGTGAAAAAGCTGTGGTTTTGGTGAACGTATTTGTGAATTTCAGCGCATTTAAAGTTTTAGAGGCGTCGTTTGATTTTACTCCAGAAGTGTAAAAATCGGTAAAACGAAGTAGCGGTTTGCGGAACGCGTCATAGTAATATTTCACACAAAAGCTACACTTTTTCAAGTAAACTTGGAAAGAAGCAACACGGTGCCACTGCTAAGGGGGCGGTGCGAGAGAGACAACTGTCAGTTTATCGAAACTTTAATTATTAAATATGGTTAAGCATTGTTTGCATTGTTCAACTTTGCGTTCAACACGAAAAAAAAGTTGAATGGCTAAAAATATCAAAATACGAGAAAATATCAATATTATCGCCATAAAAGGGCGTTTGCATTGTTCAAATTTGCATTTAACATTCGGTTGAACGGCCTTTCAACTAATCGCTTTCAACAAAGTTGGTCGCCCGCCAACATTTAGCCATTAAACTTTTTTTTCGTGCAACCCTGCGTTGAGTTGAACCGAAAGTTGAACAATGCAAACAACGCTTTACTTGCTATGTCTATGAAACACAAATCAGTATGACAAGTGTAGCAAAGGCAACTGGTACTGACGTTTACTTTTTAAGTTTTGTTTTGACACGTATACATACATATCGAGCCCTAACCGAAGAAGTCTGATGAGGAGATGTGGTGATCTCCAAAATAGCTGCTATAACTTCTACCGCTTAGGCTTTGTTGCTTTTTCCATTTTTCCTAATAAACATAATCGTGGTAGAAAGCTCAATAAAACAAGTAAAGAAGTATAAGTTCGGGCGAAACCGAACTTTATATACCCGGCGCAGGTATCAAATATCGTCGTTTCAACTTTCTCTGCACTACCTTTGCAGGATAAGTAGGGGTGTTTACCCGATTTCAAACGTTTTCGATAATGTGCATAGTTAGACTAAATGATATAATTGAACCTAGTTAGGTACAAATCGATTGAGTGCTTACCGGGGTACACCTTTGTAGTCATAAAGTGGGCGGTGCCTTATTTATTGTTAGGAGATTGTTGTAACTATTAACTTGGAGTAAATTAGCGTCATCAGTTATTGAAATATCAGAGTTTTCGTATTTCTGAAATTTACCGTTCTAAGGGAAGCGAATGTAATTTTAGTCCGATTTGAATAATTTTCAACAAATTGCTTTTCCATACCAAGGGTATTAAGTGCACCGAGTTTGGTAGAAATTGATAAATCGGTTAACGAGATACACATTTGTGGTCATAAGTGGGCGGCGCCACGCCCATCATCCAAAAATTTATAATATCCTAATTTTCTTCTAAGGGGTTATTGCAATCAGCGATTTTAAGTGAATTAGCTGCACTAGTTACCGATTTATCGCAGTTTTCGTGTTTCTGTAAATTACCGTTATATGGGAGGTGGGTGTGACTATTACCCGATTTCAGAGATTTTCAATAGATTTCTTAACTAAGCCCTACCCAAGGCTCGTACCAAGTTTGGTAAGGATTGGTGAAGCGGATACTGAGAAACAGCATTTCATCATAAGTGGGCGGGTCACGCCCATTTACCAAAAATTTCATAATAATATTATTTTTGACCACAATTCTAATTCAAGTACTAATTTTCAACAATTTTCATCTACTATTTACTGAAATATCGTAGTTTTTCCATTTTTCGAAAATGCCGTTAAATGGGAACTGGGCGTGGTTACAGTCCAATTTCGCCTATTTTCAATATCAACCTACCTTGGATAAAGGGCAGCCTACACACCAAATTTTGTATTTTTGTATTTGGTTTATTAAGTCAATGAAACAATAAATTCTTATAGACTAGCTAACAATGTATAGTATATAAATTCAGGGCAACCTAATAAGTAATTAATGCTTAAAATAAGAAAACAGTAGATTCTTAAAACAGAAACGTCTTAATGAAAAGTCAATACAGCAATTCTTTTCTGTTGAATTAGACTCAATTAAAGATCTAGTGATAGGTCCATTCAAAGTATAATGGGATTTACAAGCATCAATAAAAAAAGTATAATGCCGCCGAAGATTTTTTACAGGAACATAGAATTTTATCAATTCCAACAATAAAGGACAATCAATGTTACCATTAACAATATCATAGATAAATGTGACTGCCGAAATTATTCTTCTACTTTGCAGAGTATGCAAATATATGAGTTTACACCTTGAAGTATAAGGAGGAAGAGGTAATTCAAACTTAAGATGTGATAAGCAGTATTTCAGGAAAATTTTTTGAACTCGCTCAATTCTCTTATTATGGACGGCATAGAATGGATTCCATATAATATACCCATATTCTAATTGAGATCTAACGAACGAGTTATACAGAAGTTTTTTTTGTGGGGTCTCTGAACTCTGAACTATTTCTCTTGATGAAAGCCAATGCTGCAAAGCCTTAGGAATTATGTAATTAAGATGTTCACCAAATGTAAAAGCTGAATCAAAAATTATACCAAGATCCCGAATTTTGTCAATGCAAGATATAGGCGTATCGGAAATAAGGTATGCTGACGGACATTTATTATGTGACTTAGAGTAAGTTACCGAGTAACATTTACTTGCATTTAGTGTTAGCTTGTTTCTTTCACACCAATCAGAAAAACAGTTCAATTCAGATTGGAGAGTTTGAGCATCCGATATATTAGAAACTCTTAAAAATACTTTTAAATCATCTGCATACATTAAATAATTGCAGTGCTTAAAACACACTTACATCATTTATGAAGATAACAAAAATAGTGGCCCAAGTATACTTCCCTGAGGAACCCCTGAAGTTGCAATGTAAGGAAAAGATCTTATATTGTCTATAACAACATAATTGACTCTCTTTTTTAAGTACGATTCAATCCATAATAAAAAGGTGGAATGAAACCCCAAATTACCTAACTAAGCCAACAAGGCACTATGGGAAACTATATCAAAGGCTTTAGAGATATCCGTGTAAATTGAGTCAACTTGGTGGCCATTCGAAAGTCATCACCAGGAAGATAAGACCATGAAATTTTATTTAAATTAAAATCCCCTAATATACATATCTGACTATTGGAAACACTTTCAGCCTAGTGCCTAATATTATCAACATGATCATTATATATTTTATCCAAGCTATTTGGCGGGATATATGAGACACAGAAGTGCAGGACACCTCTATTACCAGTTACAGCAATGCAGAGCTGATCAAGGACAGAATCCGCGTTTTGTAGAGCTACTGTATTAGAGTGAAGTGATTTTTTGACAGCAATGAGGACACCACCACCCCTTGCGAGGCCAGTTTTTTTGCTTTCTCTGTCTTTTAGATTTTTGTCAAAGAACTCCTCGTCGAAGAAGTCTGAAGTTAGCCAGGTCTCGACAAGTACAATAACATCATAGTCGTATTGCGGTGTGGCATGCACTGAGTTCTCTACGCCGTAGAGTCTACGGCACTTGCTGAGCTGCACCGACTCTTTGAAAAAACTTATTGGCCAGATATCTGCATTTTGTACGTTTTCATAGAAACTTTCAACTACTCCTACTTTAAAATTGACTTTTTTCAGATTTTCCAAATTACTGTTCTTCTTTATTAGAACTTATTTTCAATACCAGCATGCTTCGAAACATAAGACAAGATATCATCTGCGAACACATTAGGGGAAAACGAAGAAATATGCAGCCACTTCATTTTCGGTATAACAGTAAGTTCATTATTATTGTTGTTCTTCACACCGATAACCAAGGTGTGTTTTAATTTCCTGCGACTACATTTGCTGACAGTATTCCACTTGGGTGTTTGACTAGCACTTGATATATTCGCGCTAACTGCAATAGGATCATCAGTCAGAACATTCTTAGCAGGTGGAAAAGACGAAAAGTAGTGTAATATTAAAAGATTTAAAGTTTTCTTGTTACGCCACTGAAGGCGAATAATTTTTATTTTGGTCTTACTTTCGCCACTGAGGGCGGTTGGCTTGACATTGCCCTTCTTATGCATCTACTTGTTCTATTTATACTTATTTCTATGTACATGGGCGTCTTAAGCTGACGTTCTTATTCCCGTATACTTTCTTTCAAATTATACATGGGCGTCCTACGTTGACGTTCTTATTCCCATGTTCTAAATGGAGCAATCGCTGCATACAACCAGCGGTCAACATATTTTGGGTAAGTCAACTGAGGCAGCGTTCAGTGTTATGGCTTAGTACGTTGTAAGTACTATGGCCAATGCTTCAGGCAGCAGAGTCGATGATCGCTAATATTGTATGTGCGGCAGTGCACTTAGCGACATGGGCAGTGGCCTCCCCATGATCGGAGTCTTGCTGACTAGGCATTATTGATTTGTATTTACGCAACAGAAAAGCGTTCAATATTTTGGATTATTAAATGCCGTTCTGTTGTATGTTGTAAGTGTGTGTGTGTGTGTGAAGTGTCAATGGACTGCGACTTTAATGTTTCATTATTTGAGTTTACTTTTAGCTGCTGTTTATGTTGACTGCGTTTGCATGCTACACCTCCATTTTTCAGAAGAATGTTCATATAACTGAAGTTTTATGGACATTCTTTTACAATGTTATTTTATTTAAATCTTTAGTTATTCTTACTAAAAAAAAAATTGTTATTTTATTTTTGTTATTATTATTGATGATCATCCTTAATTATTTATATTATATATATATATTTTTTTTATTGTATATAAATCATAAGTGTGTTTTTATGTACTATTTGTTCTTTATTAGTCTTAGGATCTATTATATTTACATTTTCTCTTAATAATAGATTTTTAATTTTATATGGGCCTATATATTTTTTATCTAATTTGTGCCCTGATTAATTTTTTAATAAAACTAAGTCTCCTATTGTAAAATTATAATCTACAATGTTTCTATCATAATTTTCCTTTTGTTTTTTCTTATGTTTGTTTAAAAGTAATTGAGCTCTCTTAAGTGCTATTTCTATTCTATATTTGGCCTCTTTTGCGTAATTGTCCACGTTATAAAGTGGAGATACTAGGTCTACTTCATTTATTTGTAGTAGTTTTGTGGTAGTTTAGAAAATACTAATTCATACGGGCAGTAATTATGTACGATTGATGGTGTCGTATTGAAGCAATACGTGAAGTATTTGAGCCATTCATCCCAGTCATCTTTATCTACAGATATGTAGGAACGTATGTACGCATTGAAGGTTCTATGACTTCTTTCAATTGTTCCTAGCGTCTGGTGATGATGTGCCGTTGAATTTAGTTTTTCAATTTTTAATAGTGCACATAGTTCGTTTAATATGGAATTTTTATATTCAGTTCCCATGTCCGTAATGAACGTCTTCATTGGACCATATATGAGAATGAAATTTTCAAAAATTGCCTTAGCTATTGTTTTAGCGCTTTTGTCTTGTATGGGTATTGTTACTAAGTACTTAGTCAGGTCACATATCATTGTTATGGCATATTCGTTTCCATAAATTGATTTAGGGAACGGACCAATGGTAGCAATATATACAGTATCAAAAACTCCTGTTGGGGTGAGAGTTAATACTAATGGACCTTTCAAATGTTTGTTTGTTTTTGTTGTT
>NW_023458555.1:116146196-116148173 GCF_013731165.1 Rhagoletis pomonella
ACAGACATCGACCTGTTACAATTTTATTATATGTATAGATTATTATTATATTATTTGATATTATAATGATAAGAAACTTAAGGTTTGAGCAATAAAGCAAATAATGAACCGGAATTATTTGATGCAAAAACCTTCCGATTAATTGATGCCCAATACAATTTGCTTATTTTACATATTCCATAGATTGTTCATTTTTTAGGTACATGTATTAAAAATGTTTTTTGACCAATTTTAGTACTTTTTTGGTATATTTATCTTAAAAAAAAATATATTTGGCAAAAAAAAATCGAAATCATTGAAAAAATTATGTATGTACATGCAACTGAAAGTATTTACAAAGAAGTTTTTATTAATTGTTCGCAAATACATATAGGTATGTGGCTATGAAATACTTTTCCGTAACTAAAATTTCATAGAAGCATATTATGCTGCCCGACCTCTTATGGGAATTTGTATGCATATATTTTATAAATACAAATCAATTTATAAAATATACCCCAAAGGTCAAGATAAAATAAAAAAAGGAAAATTTAATTACTTTAAAAAAATATAAACAAAAAAAAAAATTTCTCCAACTGGGATTTGATCCCCAACAAAAATGCAACACGCGAAAATAATCGTGCGCCTCTAGCGCATCCACCACACAACACATTGAAATTCGATCGCCTAAGCAGTGTTTTATGATGTCGTTCAATTTCATTCGCAAGCTTACGACGCTCAAATTTCGTGGAATTGTGTGTGTGGTTTTCTGCACCATCGTTTTGCAAAATTTTATTAGTTGATGAATATTTTGATGTTTAATGAAGAAATTGAATATTATCTATCAACATTGAAGAAATATTAAATTAAATGGTTATGATCATATGTTTAAATTAATATTTACTTGTGAATAATACATAGATATAAATGTGCATATGTAGAGGTAAACAAACTATGTACATACATAAATACATATATGTATGTACATATTCATACACGTACATAATAGATTAGTTTTCATGCAAACAAAAATGCAATCGCTTCTAATCACTCTAATCAATCTATGAACATCAAAGACCAAATATGTACTTATGTATGTACATACATACAAATACTACAGATGAAAACATACAGACACTGCGCTTACTATTCCCCGAACTCCCGCTTCTCACGAGCAAGACATTCATTCATAAACATAAAGGCTGCGTTTCTTTATACATTCCGGTTAATCCCATTTCACAGCCGGAATAAACAGAATGCGTTTGAAATATACGTCAACATATCATCAGGAACGTTCTAAAGAATAAATAAACAAAAAAGTTTATTCCAAACGTTCAGAATGAATAAAGAAATGCAGCCAAAAACTGTCATTCACAAATTCGTGCGCACCTTGCACACTTACCCCGTTACAAACATGAGCCGTCCACAAGTTGATTTTCGTCGCGGCGATGACAAAATCTAAAAATCTAAAATTTTATCAACCACCGCGCCGATTGGAAAAGTGGCAACAGCGGTCAAAATCCCCCTTCCCTTTGCACACTTCTGGGATCTAAATAAAATATTTTTTCCACTTGTTACCGAAATCATGCATCTGCGCCGACAAGTGCGCGAAATCACTTTGCTTTCGTTTCCCCCTTCTTGTCAACGAGTTCTTCTTCTTCAATAACTTCGATGGCGATTGAAATGCAAAAAATTCATTTCACCCACCAAATTATTCTTTATTTTATTTTAGAAATAAATTCATAAAAAACAACCGCTTCGGGTAGGATATGAACCCTGACAACAACGGCAGCAAGGTATCGTTTATCGCCACGCATCAACCAACTATGCCACAGCACTTATTGGAATTCATGCATCTTACTGGCTACATGTACTACCGATTTTGCAAGTACGAATATCCAAAATTTTTTAATTTTCGTTGACATATTTACATTTACGTACCAAAGAATAGATGTGAGTAAATGCTTTTTCGCTCGTATGCATAAAGAAAAATGCCAT
>NW_023458555.1:116148273-116161373 GCF_013731165.1 Rhagoletis pomonella
TGGTGAGTGCCGATACTTTTCTCGCGGGTCTTTTCTAAGATTTGGCGTATTGTGAATACCTGGTCTATGGTAGACAATACATTCGATAAGACCTTGCAAGCTATGCTTAGAAGGCTGATCCCGCAGTAGTTGGCACGCATGGCGGGGTCGCCTTTCTTGTGGATTGGGCAGAGCGTACTTGAATTTCAGTCGTCGGGCATGCACCTTGTTACCTCCTTGCCACCGTAATTAAATAGCTCAGCTGACAGGCCCTCAGCTCAAGCAGCTTTGGCACTTTTCGTCATAGTCAGGCGCTGGGATATCGACTCCATCGTCATCGACTGGGACCTCGGGTTCGTCTTCTCCACTTCTTTCAGTGATTTTGCCATTCAAAGGGGTCAAGAAGTGTTCCTTCCATAATCTGAGTACGTTCTGGACATCGGTCACTAGGTCCCCATGGTTGTTCCTACAAGAGTCTTGAAACCTTCCGTAAGTCGCTCAACTCTCTGCTAAAAATTTCGGGTGGTTTTTTTGTCGGCCAGCATTTCAAGCATTTTCTCATACTCCTTATCGTGCCAGTAATGAGCGGGAAATGTGGTTCCACTGATCGCGCAAGTCGGTTTGTTGAAGAGTGTTCTCTCACAGCAGGTGTGAGGATCGAGCGCCGAATCCATTGGCCGTCTGTTTTGATTGCAGATTTTCGACGTTTAACTTTCCTTGGGTTATTGGGGGCCCTTTTTTTTGCTGCTCAGAGGTTGGGTCGTATATTGGATGCATCAATATAGTAATGCGAGTCAATGTTTGGCCCTCAGAGTGTACGTATGTACATCTAAAACATGGAAGCATGCCTTCCGTCTATCACAACACCCTCGATTTGGTTTCCCGTTTTTCGATGTGGATACATCCATGTAGCTTGATGGATCTTTTTATGCTAGAACTCAGTAATACATACTGCCAAGTTTGGGGTCCCGGCGAAGTCGATCACCCTCCTCTAATATGTACGCTCTAATAAGCTAAGAGAGCCTTGGATGCCTCGTCCCTCTCTTCCATCGGGGCATTGGCACATATAAATGAGATGTTGAAGAATCTCGCTTTAATGCGGATTGTGGCTAGACTTTCGTCCACTAGAGTGAACGCCGATCTCTCCCCCCCCACAAATCCAACACCGAATTGCACTCCTTTACGTGGCAACTGTAGTAGACGTCGCAAAGCTCCACGCTTACCTTCCTCGCCCCGTCCATCGCATTTCGTGGATGGCGGTGATGATAGCCTTTATTTTCCCTAGGACATCAACCAGCCAGGCACCATCCCGATTAAGGATTCGGATATTTCAAGTGCATGCCCTAAAATCATAATCCTTCCTATGTTTGCCGTGATCATCATTAAAATAAGGGGGTATCATCCGAGGCATGTGTTTTTTTTTTTTTCATTGGGCAGGGTTTTAACGTGGCGGGACCCAAACCCAGCGCACGCGGGCCACTCCCAGTTGAATGGCAGTCAAAAGCTTTGCAGTACTGGGAAATATACAAAACATAGTGGTCAAAAGCGAATATCTCAATTAACCCTGATGTATTTTTTAAATTCATAGCTATACATATCTGTATAGTAAACCAAATAGCCGGACCAGACGTTATTCAAAATAAAAAATGCAAAAAAATAAACTTTTTTCCGTATACTCTGTAATATTCCTCCGCAATTTTGTTTGGTAAACTAATAATTTATAATCATTGCTTTGCAGCGAAATATCTTCTCTTAAATTATATACATAGGTATGTATAAATATTGGGTCGTATTGAACATTTTGAGTATGCAGATTTTATATGCTGGTATATTCATTTATGCTAAATATATTACTTGGTTTTGTTTTGTCACACTTAGGGCCGTTTTCTCATCTAACCTTTAGTTTACCGGCCACTTTATCGTCTCGATATACGAGTTTTCGTTTTCTCATCAGCGCATTAATTTCTCGAATCGATAAACTGTTGCTCACCCGATGCAACCTTTAAAATTTGTACCCAACTTTAAATTTTGGTTTGGTTTTGGTTCATGAGTCAGATATATTAGATATTTCAACCAAGGTTTTGGTTTTTGCTAAGAGTTGCTCTTGCTCATATTTGCTTATATTGCATTGCCAACCTTTGAAATTTTATGACGAATGTAGTGAAGTTTCACTATCGGAAATGTAGTGAAGTTTCACTCTACGGAATAACAAATTTATTTTTACAGGTAAGATAAGACAACGAAAACACTTTAAAGTGAGGAACAATTTATCTGCCCTGTTAGTAAAGGCAACTTTACTGCTTACATTAGAAAACGGCCCTTAAGAAGTAAACGTCTTGGCTGTTCACCCAACCGGTCTATAGTTTCATCAATAATCTCAGATTGGTTCTGTGATACAAAACTTTCGTTGTACGCTTAGAAAAGACACAAACCTAAAGACATACATATGTACTGTCCAAAAATGCAAGCTTTCCAATCCCTTCATGTAGCTTTTACTTTCATTTATTGTACTTTACTTTCAAACTTTTTCCAGTATTTTCCTACTTTTTTTAAATTCAGAAGTCAGTCCTGTTATAGTACTCTAAGGGCCGTTTTCTAATGTAAGCAGTAAAGTTGCCTTTACTAACAGGGCAGATAAATTGTTCCTTAATCTAAAGTGTTTTCGTTTTCTTACCTTGCCGGTAAAAATAAATTTGTTATTCCGTAGAGTGAAACTTCACTACATTTCCGAGAGTGAAACTTCACTACATTCGTCATAAAATTTCAAATGTTGGCAATGCAACATAAGCAAATATAGAGCAAGAGCAACTGTTAGCAAAAACCAACACCTTGGTTGAAATATCTAATATAGCTGGCTCATGAACCAAAACCAAACCAAAATTTAAAGTTGGGTACAAATTTTAAATGTTGCGTCGGGTGAGCAATAGTTTATCGCTTCGAGAAATTAATGCGCTGATGAGAAAACGAAAACTCGTATATCGAGACGATAAAGTGGCCGATAAACTAAAGGCTGATTCACATACAACTTTCTTCGCTTTGCTTGATAGTTCTTTGCTTTGACATATAAGATCGCTGTAGGCATATGCATGAGTATGCTCACATAAAAAACGTTTGAAGCAAAGCAAAGCAAAACGAAGCAAAATCTTGGGCAACTCTCAACTTTTACCCGCTTTGGCAATCAGCTGTCTACATTTATCTTTTCTCGTGCGCTTGCATTTGCTTTTAATGACAAAAATAGGGTAAGTAGGAATTTGTATTGCTATTATTAATGCATATTATCATATTGCTATCTATTTTACAGATACAAAATATGGAGGAAAAGGAGAACGCAAAAGCTGTCAAAGCGTTTATTGTAGCATACCTTCTGCGTTTCACGCTTTGTTGTCGAAGTTTGAACTGTCAAGCAAAGCGAGGAAAGTTGTATGTGAATGGCCCTTAAAGGTTAGATGAGAAAACGGCCCCAAGTCATTGCTTTACTTATAAAATCATCAGACATTTCAGACATTTCATATTAGATACGCTATTCGTGAACGTGAAGATTGTAACACAACTTATTACAATAAAGAGTTTGAACTTTAAATAACGAATTTGAAGCATTGGCAACCCTTGCAGCTAGTCCGCACCTTAACTGGCGATCAAAGTATTGCACACGTTACCGGCAGATGAGCAAGACAATTTTCCGGACGCCGCACTATGGTTCAGAACTCAATTTTAGTGCGACTTAAATCAAATTTGACATAAGCAAAAACAATAAACCACCACTCATTTTTACAGTAAAATATGTGAGTCGTGACAAAACAAGAAAACTATCCTGAAATGATGGGTACTTTTAACGTATGACGTTACCAAAGTAAGAAAATTATAAAAAAAATTTCGATAAAATAAAGTCCTTTGATCAAACGTGATTTCTTGGAGTTTATAATCTCGTTTACTTTCAGCTGCGCTTATTTGCTTTTATTTGTTTTTCTATATTACGTTTACAAGCGAAAAGGGGAATTAAAGATAATTTACTTTAAGCTACATTTGGTTTAAAAGGAAAGATTTTATTGAAAAGGGGAATTAAAGATAATTTACTTTAAGCTACATTTCGTTTAAAAGGAAAGATTTTATTTATTAAAAAAAAACATTAACACCGAAGATTTAAAAAAAGTGCAAGCGATTGCAAGTTTTGAAAATATAACTATTTTGTAGTTCCAATATTATTGTATCGAGACAAGGAAAAACCAAGCCCTCCTCTGTGCCCCTCTTTATACAACTATCGGTTTGTCATAACCAGGAAACGGGTTTTATGGAAATTGCCTTTTTTTTCTGCTAAAGAGATAGAGTATATACGATTAAGAATGTCCACGTTTTACCTTTCCCTGATTCCATATAGACACATCTGATGTTGCCTTTTTTGCCTTTTTTAAGATATTTGCCTTTTTTTTGCCTTTTTTAAGATATTTGCCTTTTTTTGCCTTTTCTACCTTTAAAAAAGTGATTATAGCATTTACAATTTTTTTTTAAGATTAAAAAATATGCACATGCCCATGCAGCTTATAGAAGCGCAGGGACTTCTTGCCAAATTGTTGTTGGAAAAATTCAAAGCCGTTTTCTCAGATAACGTAGGCTTAGAGACAATAAGGGATGTGGATAAAATTGTAAATCATATACAAACGTTCCATATTTAAATTGGGCTCCACTTGTATCAACTTACGTCGAGGGCAAATTTAGTACATTCAAGGCTTTGTTTTCGCGAAAATCGAATGAAAATGCTGCTAGAAAACGTCAAAATGCGTTCATGTGGTTCAATGTTATTACAACTATACAGATTAAAGTTTTATGAGTTAGAAACTCGAAAGGATAAAATAGTCAAAGATTCAAAGTACAATTTTTCATATAATGAGACTAGTTCATAGTTTTTCTCTTTTTACTTGTAATATAAACATTTCTAAAATAAATGTATTTTTTGATTGTTCTTCGTATTTTCTGTATTTTTTAGTGCCTTATTTTGCTTTTTTTGCAATACCTAGTGCCTTTTCCTGCCTTTTTCGCTATTTCGTTTTGCCTTTTTTGCAGTACCCAGTGCCTTTTCCTGCCCTTTTCGCTATTTTATTTTGCCTTTCCAGCCTATTTCGTTATTTTATTTTGCCTTTTTTATAGGTTTTTAGGTCCTAAAAATCCGTTCCCTGGTCATAACTTGGTTGGCCAAATTTGCATGCAAATGTAGATACATTTTGGATGGTTTAAATTATTATGATAATATATGTATGTATTTTCGAATGCTCTAACGACTTTTACAGAAGTTTGTATTAGGTACATATCGTATTTTTCAACTAAATTAAAAGATCTTGTCCAATAAAAGTTGTCAGCTTTTTACAATTACCTAAGAAGTACATAAGTTACTTCCTAATATTCAATTTCAGTTTATTTATATATAGAGTTTTGTATATAGTAAGACTAAGTCTTTTAGTAGTACATCTTAAGGTAATACTTGTTGCAATATGGATATCAAATGAACGATGATTACTTAACAAAAAAATGTATTGCTCGTATTATTTTCATTCAAAATAGGCCTAGTTGGACTCGTTTGTCAAACGGACAGCTACAAATTTAAAATGGACAAAATAAGTCATTTAGAGTTATTTAGAGAGTGGTTAAAAATAAAGATCTTAGCCAGGTCTGACTGCATAAAAAGCTTAGAAGCACATATTTATAACACAAAGAATTTAAGGTTGTGGTTTTTAAAGTCTTCGATCCACAAAAGTATATGAAGTTGGGGTTCACTTATTTTCATACTAAACTATAAACTTAAATGTAGAAAATAGGTTGATATATGTTTAAAAATTAAAAATATCTTTTTTGAAAAGAGAACAGAGTTTCAACGAAATAAAAACAATATTATGAAAAACAAACTTTAATGTTTTTATGTGGGCGTTGGAAAAACGTAAAAATGTGCTTAATATTTTGAAGGTTATGTATGGTTAACAAAACATAAAAATACATTCATTAAGGGGAAAATTCAGTACAAAAATCCGTAGTTAACTACCGATTCTGAGTTAAATACGCACTGTGAATTTGGCCCTTATAGAAATTATTCTCTCGGAAATATTATTAAAACGGATATTGTAACATAACTTTAAAATTTTTACTGTGTGGCAACCCGAAAATATGTATGGATTAAAACACGTCAGATTTCCTGTTCATTTGACACTGATATTGTCATATTTTTTATAATTTTACGGAAAGTGAATCTTATCCATTTCTTGTGACCATATTTTAGGCTATAGCTCCGGTACCGGTAGAGGTATCGAAGCAAGACTTAGCTTAAAATGTGCCTCTTTTAAAGTAGATTACTATGTTAAAATTTTAGAATAATCCGCAATGGTTCGCAGGAGGTACGAATTTTGTCGTGCTGGATGTGAGCTCTGAACCACTGTGCGCCGCTACGAATTTTACGTTGATGACGTATTGACCGAAGCCGACAGCGTTGTCGATGCCTGCAAATGCCGGGATGAACTTCAAATGTTACTGTAAGTAGGAGGATTCACTTTAAGTAAGTGGAATTCTAATTCGACCGAAAATATCCAGCCAACTTATTTTGAATTAAGAGCCCCACATGAGTTTCAAATTGATGACCATACCAACCCATTGGGCTTAGAATGGGCTACTAAATCCGAGTGTCTGACTTATTCGCTAAAGCTTGATTAAACAATTACTATTTTCACAAAGCGACAATTGTTGTCTGATGTTGCTAGGCTATTTCATTCACTTGGATTTTTAGCCCCCACCATCAGCCGAGGCAAAATCTTCATTCAAAAACCCTGGCTCACCGGACTAAAGTGGAACGAGACTCTACCAGACCACCTAAAGGCGACGTGGTTAGCGTTTCGAAGCGAGCTTAAATTGGTGCCTAACATACAAGTTTCTCGTTGGCAATAATATTTCTCTTAAAAAGGAAGGAAATCAATTAGGGGGTGGGGTCTTGAAATTTCACAAAAAAATGGGCACCCTATGTATGTATACTAGACGGACAAGACGTAATTTAAAATGAAAAAATTTAAAAAAGTAAAAGTTTGCGTATACTCTGAAAGATTCCTCCCCCATTTCTTAAGATAAATAACAATTTATACATTGTTGTAGGCAGCGGAATGTCTTATCTTAAATCGCATACATATTGTTACGATTATCCTTGAAACCTTGTACGATTTCCCAAATATCTTACTGCTCGTATCGTTGGATTGTTAAATAAATGCTCACGATGACCAAATTGTAGTACAATTAACTTTATTGTACAAGAAGCAATTTACAATACTCGCTAATACAGTAAAAACACTTTACAATACTCGTTAAAGCAATTGCAACGCTTTACAAAACTTGTTCCCACTATTAAACTTGCTTATTCGCAACTCACTTTACTTGTAGCTTGCTGAATTGTAACTCTCTAACCGGTGTCTGGTGGGGCGCTTATATACCTGCGCTCGCTCTCATGGCAACTCTAGAATGCGCTGAAGTTCATCGCTCATTCTCTTTCTCTCGCTGTTTTCATCCACTTAATGTTTTCTCATTATGGAACATTCTACGTCAATCCTCGAACATTCTGCTTATTTCTCGTTGTTCGCTTTGTGTTGCCGCAGTATTCGCCACAATATATATTTTTCAGCGGGTAAACAGAAATAAAGTTACGAGCAAGTGCACCTATGCTTCAACCTATGAAAACCGTGGGGTTTGACCGTAAATCCAGATTTTGAGGTTGTATTTAAAATTCTGAGTATGCAGATTTTTCTGCTTGATTGGATCTACAACACGCGTGAACCTCGAAAAAAGTATATTCATTTTCTTTTTGTCACACAGTGTAACTTAGATGGTCTTTAATAATAAAAAAAAATTGGAAATGGATCCGAAAACTGAAAGAAAGGTGAATAGAAAAGTACCACGAATGGTTGTGAAAATTTTCCGGTTGTTTTTCTGAGATTTTTCATTCTGAACTTCACATATGCTTTTTCATAGGTAATGGTATTACGCAATTAATTATATTTACAAGTCTACCGGCATACGAACTTGGGACCTCATGAACGCTTGCAAGTAGTCGCACGCTTCCCTGCACACTCAGCTACTGCCGAATACTCATGTATATGTACATGTTTTCAAATGTTCAGTTTGAACAAATATTTTGAAATTATTTTTTTCAAATAACATGATATTTTTCGGAATTTTGCGGTTACGAATCTTAAATCTAATATTAAAATTTAACCAAAATTGGAAAATACAAAGTTTCACAAGCACGAACAATTTAACAAAATGGTAATACCGCTCAACAATATTTGTATATTTGTCACTGGCATTTGTCATCAAGTGGCAAATCAGATATTTGGTCATTTGCATAATTTGTATTTGGCTTATGTAGCAGCATTGCGTTCATACGATTTGGTCCCCAGGGTTGTTTTTGATTTGCCACAAGAAGGGAAATATTTGGCTTATCTGATAAATAACAAATGAAACTAAGCGTTCACATGATTTGTCTATGAATCTGACAAATTTTTAGCCAAATGTACTAATCATGTGATCCCAGCCTAACTCAGATTTAATAATAACTAGCAGACCCGGCGAACTTCGTCCCGCCCAAAATTTTTATATATTTTATTGAAAATTTTTGGTCCAACATTTTCAGCAACAATTCACGTTTACGATTTTCATTGGCACATTTGTCTGCTAAGATTATGGTTTGGTGGTCATTTGCTGCTTTAAATAACCTAAGGAAAGTGTTATATCCGTGAAGAAGTTCTTGAAATTCTCCAGTTGTGCGGTATTTCATAGCACGGTTATTCGCAAAGCGAAATAAATTTTTTCCTCTTCACTCCCTGGCGGCAACAATGACCCGGTTCTATAGTGAATGTCCTAGAAGCTTTACAGTATAGTAGGTGGCAATTTCAAAATGGGTGCGAATCATTGTTCTACAGAAATGCAATATACATACATATACTTATTTCAGACGAAATACCTTAAAAGTTTGAACGCATAATAATATTGGAAAATCACATCCATTGGGCCAATTGCAACGCAGGAGCGTTCGATATACTCAATGGTGCAACAGGTCGATTTAATCTGACCTTCACGGCCCCTTTTCTCACTTGGCTATTTTTAGTATTAGCTCGACTTCAGCACCACTTGGCAGCACGTTTTTGCAATAGTATTGCATACATATTTAAAACATTAGCCAAACCGGATCATAAATAAGATTTTTAGTAATAACTCAACTACAGCGCCAACTGTCGGATTAAATTGTGAAACTAAACCATCCCGAGACCCACTCAAATACACAAAAAGTTTCGTTAAAATCCGTACAACCATTTAGGAGGATTTCACTCACAAACACACCTACAGAAGAATAAAAAAATTCATTCAAAGATAGCTAAAGGTCGGTAGGTTTGTAGGCCTCTCACCCCTTTTCAAATAGCCCAAATTTTCTCCATGAGTATGGGCTTGATTTCAACTATATACATATCTCTATACGAAGTTCCAGTACTGTTCCATGAATACTTTCAGAGATATGCAGTATAAAAATTCGATTTATATGGGAGGAGCCACGCACCCCTTTCCAAGAGCTGCCCTCTTTCTTGATGAGTATGCGATTGATTTCGTATATCTCCATACCAAGTTCCAGCACTCTACCATGAACACTTCCAAAGATAGGCAGTATGAAAAAATCGGTTTGTATGGAAGATGCCACACCCCCTTTTCCAATAGTTCCAATTTTTCTCCAAGACTATGCTATTTATTTCGTACATCTCCATACAAAACTCTAGAACTCTACCAAAAAATTTCCAGAGATAAGCAGTATGAAAAATTCGGTTTGTATGGGAGATTTCACACCCCTTTTTACAAAGGCTAAAATTTTTCTCCAAGGGTATGCGATTGATTTCGTATATCTCCATACCAATTTCCAAAACTCTACCATGCACACTTTCAGAGATATGTAGCATGAGAAATTCGGTTTGTATGGGAAGTGCCACGCCCCCTTTACATATAGATTTTTTCAGCCTAAAACCATCCTTGGGACACGTGCGGCAGGTGGCAGTTTCAAAAAAAAACCGGTTCAGCCGCTCTCGAGCCTTGCGAAAACTAACAAACGGCTTTCTAAATATATATTAGTTGAGATATATTATATATTATAATTATATTTTGACAATATCCGTTGTTTCTCATTGGCGCAAAAAAATCTTGCCTAGTGACGAATTCGCCCCTTGATATGGTCGTTACTTAAAGCTATTTGTATTCGAAATTGCATGAAAATTGTAAAACAGGAATCTATAAGCTTATCCAGGCAAAAAGCTACCTATGTACCGAATTTTAATTAAATCGGACCATAAATACGATTTCTTCGAACAGATCGGTCCCTGGTCCACTTCTCGGACAAAATGGATCATATATGCTAATATATGCTAAAAAGCTACCTACGTACCGAATTTTAAGCAAATCTGACCGTAAATACGATTTTTTCGAATAGATCAGTCCCTTTTCCACTTCTCGGAAAAAATGGACCATATATCCTAATATATGCTAAAAAACTACTTACGTACCGAATTTTAAGCAAATCGGACCATAAATGCGATTTTTTCGAATAGATCGGTCCCTGATCCACTTCTCGGAAAAAATTGATCACATATGCTAATACATGCTGAAAAGCTACCTGCGCACCGAATTTTAAGCAAATCGGACCGTAAATTCGATTTTTTCGAATAGACCGGTCCCTGGACCACCTCCCGGAAAAAATGGGTCATATATGCTAATATATGCTAAAAAGCTACTTACGTACTAAATTTTAAACAAATCGGACTATAATAAGATTTTTTCGAATAGACCGGTCCCTGGTCCACCTACCCGAAAAAAAGTAAAATTTGTTTAGCCTAAAACATGGTGGTTACCGAAAGCTATTTGTATACAAAATTTCATGAAAATAGCACCAGCCGTTCGCGAGATTACCTGTTACAAAAAAAAAGGGACTTCTCTTTATAATATTAGTATAGATAACATTTATATCACCGGAAAGAATTTATACATAAACACACATTAACTGTTTTGTTCCTGCTTTCGCTGACGCCCATTTTACTTTGAATAACAGCTGTGTAAGCACTGTTTGTGCAGTCCATGTCTTCTCTAAAATTCATCGTATTGTTAAGCTGCTGCTGTATGCGGAGACTTTCGCGATGTCAGCTGCGTGTTCGTTGTTAGTCAGGTGCTAAGCCACTACAGTTGTCATATTTCTGTTTTTTTTGCGTCCGTTTCGTGCTCGTGAATTCTTATGTTTAACGCTCTTTTCGTAGTGCCAATGTAGCATTTATTACAGCTTTCGTTTCCCTTGCCTTTGCAATTTGTTTGATACACTACATTGCTTTGTTGTTCCTTCTGAACTTTGTCGTTTGTTTTTGTAAACATTCTATGTAGTGTATTATGAGGTTTGTGAGCGTATCTAATTTTTTCATTTTAATTTATCTTACGTAGTGTTTGATTGTTTGTTAGCCCTGTTATGTATGTTACTCCTATGTAGTTTTTCTGTGTGATTTGGGCGTAGAGTTTTGTTAAGTGTTTCCCCCATTAGCATTTCTATTAAGTTGCGCGGGTAGCTATTTTTGAAAAGTATATCGCGTATTTTATTGCTGTATTCTTTGTTAGACCTTATGTCGCTTATGCTACGTATTTTCCGTATGAGGCTATTGGCAGTGTTAATTTTGTGTCTCCATGTGGTGATTAGAGTGAAAGTTTATTATTCTGTCCGATGCAATTGATTTCGCATACCAATTGAAAATTAAGTTGTTCTCGTTGCGATCTATTTCTATATCTAGGAAGGCTATTTTGTTGTTATGTTCTTTCTCCGTTGTGAATTGTATCTCGGTATGCTGTGTATTTAATGTCGTCAGTTTATCTTCCACGTCTTTGATTTTAACTATTGATAATATATCATCTACATGTTTGTTTATGTATTTAATATATACTTATGTCCTTATATTTTAATTAAGACATGCTGTTGTCCAATATTTGGTCGAGTACAATGTCTGCTATTGTTGGAGATAGTGGGTTACGCATTGGCGTACCATAAATTTGTTGGTAAAAAGTATTGTAACATATAAAATAATTGTTGTCCCGTAAACAAAAGTCTAGTATTTTCTGAAATTGTGTTTTTCCAATTTTTGTGTGATTCTCCAAATTTTGCTATCGTTGCTATCCATCGTTTGTATCGCTAGATGTATCGGGATATATATAAATAATGACACGACGTCGGAAGATATTAAAATTTCATCTTCTTCTATGGTGATGTTTTGTAGTTTTTCTTTGACTTTATATGAATCAACGCACATAAATACAGGTAGAAGCCAAAATGACGTTGCTCTCATGAGAACCAAACCTTTAAACTTCAACTTGATTTTATTTTATTTCCTATATTTCGTTACGCTTAAAATGTCATGTCGTTTGTTTTTTTGAATGTTCGTTAAAAACAAATTTTAATTAACATTTGCATTATTGTAGTGTTGTGCGGTTTATACTTAGTGTATGTGTTAAAAATGCAGGACCTGAAGCGTTGTTTTTTATGTGGTGTTAAATATAATTCAGACATCACTAATTTTTTTAACGTGCCTCAATGCCCTTGGCGTAAGGAGCGTAGGGAAAGCAGCTGTGGGGTAGAGCTGCAGCGAAATGCCTTGCTGTGCGTTAAGCATTTTAAAGCAGCAGATTTCATAAATGCACCAGGAGGTACAGGAAAGGCACGTTTGATGCCAAGTGCTCTTCCTATGACCCTTATGCCGGAAAGTCCTTCCAACAACACTGCAACTCATAAATCAAGTTGTGAAAGCTTAATAAATGATCGCGCTTATTTGTGTTCCGTTGTTTTATTGATTGCCCAACGTTATGCCTAGTACATATATCGCTTTATACATACATTTGTATATTATACAAAATTAAAACAGGTACTATAAATATAAACTTTCAATGTATAAAAAAATGGAAAAGAACATACAAATTAACAAATTTTAACTAAAGAAAATAAATAAATAAATACAAAACTTCAAATTTACTTAAAAACGTCAACCAGCGAAATGTAATTTTTTTATTTTTCTTTACACACGCTCATTTTTATTTTTACT
>NW_023458555.1:116161473-116164302 GCF_013731165.1 Rhagoletis pomonella
TGGCATTTTCTCCCATACGAAGGAAATTGTCGAGCATATTTTATATGAAAGAAAATGCACAACACCGTCAGCCAAAAAAATTATTAAAAATCAACGCGACTTTCTAGCGTCTTGAAATTTGCACTTTAATCTACTAGAATTTGGAGCTACAAAACTCTGTACCCAAAATTGAATAAAAAGTTTAAGACTTTCGGGTGCAAATGTTAAAGTTTGTTGAATTTTCATAATTTTTGTACGAAGTTTTAAATGTGGATTTATGTGGCACTGGCTAGGTAAAGTGCTAGACTTTTATAAAACAAAAATATAAGCATTAATTAAACAAAAATAAAATAGCCGAAACTAGTTAAAATGTCACTTGACTTAGTCAGCTGACCACAAGGGTACATAGAGTATGCATCTATGTATGTAATAGGTATTTCACCTCTACATTTCCACAAATATTCGGATTTATATCAAACTATTAAAAGTTTGGAGTATAATAAATATTTATTGTTAACAATACTGTTGTTATTATTGTTATTGTTAATGAGAGCTTATGGCGATTTCTTTTCTACAAAAACTGTTGCCTTTGCAATGCCTTCTCCTTAGTCATTGTGCGTAGAGGGCACTGAGAAGGCAACATATTTCGGTAGAAAAGAAAACGCCATTAGTAAACTGGCAGGGGTAGAAAATGTTTAATGTAGACAAATTTGTCTAGAGATTTATTAAAAACTTCCGACCACTAAAGCGGCGTTTGTGAGAAAAAATCTATTTAAAATATTTTAAAACTATCAACAGCTCTACGATTTCGTTTTCAGAGATCATTCCAACTGAGTATTGGTATTTTCTTTCACAAGTAAAACCAGCCTTTCGAGCTTGTGTTTAGTATTCACGACGTAAGAACTGCATGAAATTAATAAAAAAAATTTAAAATTAGTGTTTAGCCGCCAAAAAGTACACTCAGAAAAAGGTTTAGTTATAATTACCAAGATTTGGTTATAGTGACCAAGTGGCATAGTTGGATATGGCGAAATAAATATCTAGTTCACGAAAGTCTGTAATTTACTTGAGTCGTATAGTTGGGACAAATTTATATTTGTTAATAATTACAAAACGACTACCTTGAGTGGACAATATTGTTAGTTGAATAAAATCATTGTTGAGCAAATATAAACAATGCTTTGGTTGATACAAGTTTTCAATTAATTTTGTGAACTTGCTGTAGACTTGAATCAGCTAACCGTTTATTATTGGAAAAAAAGTTTCAGTTTGAGACAAAAAAAAAATTTACTCGATGGGCGTTGTGTTCACTTTCTTCATTTATTTGCATATATTAAGTATAAAAAGTACCTACATATTTACATAAATAGTTACTAGTGTAAGTAATACATATGCATATGGTGGTAAGAATTTCCTAAAAAGAAACGATGAAACAGGAACAGTCGTGGGAAAACCCAGGTCAATATCTGCTGGAAGTGCTGGTTTAAGTATACTGCTTTGCTTCTTCCTTGGCTAAATAGATACTTTCAAATTATAATTCACATGAATTATATATCTATTGTGAAACCCCGGTTGGCATCAAACTTTATATTTTTAAATAACTATGCGCACACCGAAAAAACTCGCGGTGATGGCAAAACTGAAACTGAGACAAACAAGTCTGGGCATGTCATAACACACTTTTCTTTCTCTACCTACTGCAGTGATCGACACGACACTCTCTGTGACCACACGCGTGTTTCACCCATATACGAACAGCGGTAGCGGAGCAATGATTTCCACGCACACAGTCTCATTCATTGAATCGGTTTTATGCAATGGTTGGTATATTAGCCCATTCAAATGATTCTATAAGTGGGACTGTGTGCATTGCTCAGCTGGCGCTCTTCGTATATAAAACACACATGTGCTCAGAGAGCGCTCAGCATTATTTAGGGGTGGCTCACAACCATGAATATGTTCCGCTCTCAAACCAAATCGTGATTGCCTCAACTAAGATTTGGTAACTACGACTAAACCATGTGTTTATAGAAAGATTATATGCATTAGCAGAGCTTAATGACATCCTTTTATGAACAATACGTTAAGTTGAATGCAATTTGTAGAAATATGCTTAAAAAAATATTTAATAGTATTTACCAAACCCTTCAACTAAATTAACGATTTGTTACAACCTAGATTAATATCAGAAGCTTTAATATATTTAGTTATAGCTAGCAGATGACCGCTTACTTCGCGGTAACTAATAAGAACTTTTGCGATTGATATACGTACGATGATCTTTCCTTGTTAATTCGCCACTTTTACAGTTCGTGGTAATATTTATGAACTGATTTCTGGGTAGATACAAGATCGCATGACAAACTTAACCCCATCCTTCACTTAGACATCTGAAAACTCAATTCGAATAACTTAAAGATAGGGCCAAAGCAGACCAACCACACGGGGTTTCTATACATTTCGGTTGCAGCGCCAACCATTGGGCCCTTTTTCTTCAAAACCATTGCTTACCATAAGATAAATACGTGTTATGAATTTCAACCTATACTCCAGCGGCACTCACCGGGTCAAGTTTTATCAAAATAATTTTTCATCATATACATAGGTACATAGCTCACGTTTGAAATTTGAACGAAATCGGTTAATAAATATGATTTTTATAAATAGCTCTACTCCAACTCCACCCAGCGAGTTTTTTAGTAGCATGTAATAGGACTATATATGTAAGGTATATCTAACCTCCGACAATTTGACGGAACTCTATTCATTGGTTTTTGAGTTTAGTTCGAACACCGAAAACGGTTATCAATTTATACAAATAGGCATGTAGATAGGACAGTCTATAATGAG
>NW_023458555.1:116164402-116174063 GCF_013731165.1 Rhagoletis pomonella
AGAACATACAAATTAACAAATTTTAACTAAAGAAAATAAATAAATAAATACAAAACTTCAAATTTACTTAAAAACGTCAACCAGCGAAATGTAATTTTTTTATTTTTCTTTACACACGCTCATTTTTATTTTTACTCTCCCGAAAACTTTGACTTTTGTAGGTTTGATGTCAATTTGGCTTCTACCTGTTTTTATTGTACCATGATATGAATTTTTTATGTTATAATCCTCGGATATAATGTTTTTTAAAATACTTCCAATGAATTTTGATAATTTGTAGCAAGGTACATTTGCGGAAGATGATATCGGTCTGAGAGGTGTATTTGGCATGTGAATTTTTGGGAGACCATATATGAGGTCTAGGTGCATTTGCAGCCGCACACGTCAACTGTAACTTTTGTTTAATATTGTATAATATTATTTATATAAGGGCATAGTTTTTTCTTAATAATTGTTGTGTTGGATCATTCCGTATAGTTTTGTACGTATTCTTGTCATGACCCTTTTACTGCCTTTGTCTGCGTTCGTTATTATTATTTGGTCTTTTTATTGGTTTGTGAATTTTCTGGTATCTGTATACAATAAGAAAAAGGGTTAGTTTCGACAACTAAAGATATTTAGTTTCCGAATTTTGACAATACTTGCGAACTGTTACCAAGGATTGGGAACTACATATTATCATGGGTTGGTAATCTATACATATAATAAAATTGTAACAGATGTCTGTACATTATGGATATTAAAGAAAAATTAATGTGGTGGGTCTTTATTAGAGCATCAGAAGCCAAATCAACCATTTTTAGAATTTTGATCTGTCTGTATGTCTGTCTGTATGTTTGCACGCGCATCACTCGAAAACGAATGCATGGAATTGAATTAAATTTTCACCTATGTTGTGCTGGAGGTCTAACTTAAAATATAGAAGGAAAAAATTGGAAAGTTGCCACCTGTTTGAAAATTGCAGTAGAAGTAAAAAATAAGAATAAGTGAATATTGCAATATGGGCGTCAAAAGAAAGATGCTTAAGAAGGCTTACAGCCAGAAATATTTTTTTAGAGTAGTTTGAAAGTTTTAATAATTTTTTTTTTGTTTTTCTAGGGCCAAAATTTAAAATTTCCTATATATTTATATAAGCTGATTTATGGAGCTTTACAGCCGGTTAAATAAAAAGCAAAACAAAGTTTTCTGTTATCCTCCTACGCGTTTCGGCGTCTTTTCCGCCTTCATCAGGGAGTCTGTTTATTCGGAACAAAACATAAAAACACAAACAATTAGGCTTCAAATCACAATTAATAATATGCGTACATACATACATACATATAACATAGTTAACAAAGTACATATATACATATATAGAAACCACAGCACTTACATTTAAATTAATGAGAACAAAATAAACAAAACATCACAATAATCGCTTCACTACATTCACTTCTGCATCATCGTCCATCTGTTTTTCTATTGCACCTTATTGCCGTCCTGTATGCGCAATTTATACTATCGACATCTTCTTTGAAATTCATTGCGTCTTGTATTTGTTCTTGTATGAGCAGGCCTCATGGTGAAATGAACTGAAGGTGGCGCATTCCTGAAACCGCTACTTTGGTTTTGCCGACTTTGACATTTATGGCAATACGTAAACAAACTTTTTGTTTAAAAACAAGTGCAAACGTATTGTATACTTTCAAGTGAAAAATCGAGGTAATTCGTGCGTTCTGAAGTAAATAACGTTTTATTTGTAATAAAAACTTTATAAAAATGTCGTGTCGTGTGTTGAATTGCAGCAGCCGTAGGGGTAAAGCCCCCAAATGCAGTTTTTTTTTGTTTCCCCGCGACGACGCCTTGGCCAGAAAGGGGGTAGAGTTCTGCCGGCAGGAGAAGCCATACAATTTAGACACCAGCGTAATATGCATGAAGCACTTTACGGACACGACATGTTAAATTGAAAACGTTGAAATACCACAAATTACAAATTGAAATCGGAGGTAAGCAAGCATCGACCACTTTCTGCAGGAAAACATGCGCTGCGACAAGATATTATCAATTTTTCGGCACCTGCAATACAAACACAAAAATTCTAAACAGATAATTAATAAGACCTATTCTTTTAAACACATTTCAAGAGTGGTTGTATATTTTTTGTTAACGTTGTGCTTAATTTGCTTTATTCAAAGATGGCTTGAAAAATTGGCGAATCGAGAAGAAAACACGTTTTCTCACTGCAAATTCACAACTGTCAACTCATTGTTCTTCGCCATATTCTTTGTTTACCCGTTGCCACAAATGTCATTCTGCGGGAATGCGCAATCTTGTATTCTATCGTTCTTGAGCAGGCCTTTGAAATCAGCCGAATGTTTGTCAAGTGTTGGGCTAGCGCTGTAGTTGATTTTTTGTTTCTTACGTCTGCTTTATGTTCGCCTATTCTGACTCCAACTTTGCGCTTTGTTGTGCCTATGTACAATTTATTGCAAGGCTCGCCAGCTTTGCCATTGCAATTGATTTGATAAACTACATCATGTTATTATTCTTTGCTGATCTTGTCTTTTGTTTTGCTAAATATTTTGTTGAGAGTGCTATGCGGCTTATGTGCTTATTTTGGATATTTGTATGTAGTGTTTTTGTATCCGTTAGTCCTTTTACATATGTGACTCCTTTAAATATTTTGCCTTCATTTCTGTTTGCGGGTTCGGCGGTCGTTTCAGATGATTTTTGTCTGTATTTTGTTGTTGCTATCAATCTGTCTATAGTTTTGCTTGGGCATCCGTTCCTTAGCAATATGTTTTTGATTTTTCTGTTGTTATCTTTTCTGAACGCCTGGTCGCTCAGCGCGGCAATAAGGTGCAATAGAAAAACAGATGGACGATGATGCAGAAGTGAATGTAGTGAAGCGATTATTGTGATGTTTTGTTTATTTTGTTCTTATTAATTTAAATGTAAGTGCTGTGGTTTCTATATTGTATATATGTACTTTGTTAACTATGTTATATGTATGTATGTATGTACGCATATTATTAATTGTGATTTGAAGCCTAATTGTTTGCGTTTTTATGTTTTGT
This sequence comes from Rhagoletis pomonella, assembly GCF_013731165.1. Classification (NCBI taxonomy): domain Eukaryota; kingdom Metazoa; phylum Arthropoda; class Insecta; order Diptera; family Tephritidae; genus Rhagoletis; species Rhagoletis pomonella. The sequence goes on from NW_023458555.1 coordinate 116,167,459, forward strand.
ACCGAATAAGGGAGTCTGCCTGATGAAGGCGGAAAAGACGCCGAAACGCGTAGGAGGATAAAAGAAAACTTTGTTTTGCTTTTTATTTAACCGGCCGTAAAGCTCCATAAATCAGCTTATATTAATTTAATTTAATTTATGAGATAAACTGAATATTGCAACATGGGTATCAATCTGAAGTGGCTTTGGAAATTCTACTGCCACCTCTTTCAAAAATGTTATTGTATTAAACTGATAAAACCTATATCTATGTATACCTATAATAAAATTGTAACAGTCCGATGTCTGTACCTTATAGATATTAAAGAAAAATTAATATGGTGTGTTTTTTATAGAGCTTAGAACCATTTTTATAATTTTTGACTCTCTGTCTGTCTGTACCCTGTAGTCAAATGTACTAGTTGTAAACTACCTCACTACTAGTATAAACCGCATGCCCAACTAGTCAGCCAACTATCTTTTTTCCACACAATCAACTGGTATTTTTAACATGGGGATGTCCTACAAGATGGCAATTGTCAGATTTCGGTCAGAAATATACCGTCTCATACTAGTTCAAACAATACTAGTCCAATTATGGACCAAAACCGCTACTTTGGAAGTCAAAAAATTAAATGAATTCATGAATATACAATGAAAGACTTTTGATTAAGTACACTTTAAAATATTACACATTTTTATTTAGCAGCCTTAGATTTGCCAATAATTAGTGTACAATTTTTTGAGTATTAATTACAAGGAACATAAATATTTCGAACATTTGAACATCAATTTAAAGGCATTTTCCATTAAATGATATTAAAAGTAAAAGCTTTCGGTACAATAAATACTATATTTTTATCTTTTTTTAATAATATGGAAAAGAAAACATTTTAGTTAAAAATAAAACGAATACTTTAGTTCATTTTGAGTGAACTGAAATAAAAATAAAAGTTTTCATTAAAATAAATTAAATTCATTAACTTTTCACATTTCAGTCATTTCGTTTTAAATTTTTTTTTTTAAGTAATAATGTTTAAAATTTGAGATTTGGATAAGAATAAAATAAATAAATAATTCAAGCAGTTAATAAATATTCCTAATTTTTGTCTATACTTTGGCTTATTGATTGATAATTAAAATTAATCACATAATTATATTAATTTTTAATTAAAAAGAATTAAAAATAATTGAAAATGATCAAAAATAACAAAATAATGATGTAATTAAAATTAGCGAATTAATTAAAAAATTTTGTTTAAGTAATTATTAATCATTAAAAATGTGCTAATATCGGTATTTAACCATTAAACGGTTATTCAAAAAAACATGCTTTAATTAAAAATTATGAAGATTAATCATTATTTAACAAGTATGGTAAAATCACGTACGTACTCGCTTTAACGGTTTACAATATACCCTAATAAATGTTATAATATTTTGTGTACTCTATTGTATTCAACTGTCGAAGTCAAATAAAACAGGGCATGAATACATAAATCGTTTGGTACTTGGTACAAGTCTGGTCATTTACGAACTAGTTCGGTTTCAGTCAGGAAATTCTAGTTGCAAACACTAGTATTTTTCCTGACTAGTTTGGCGTTTCACTGCAGGGTATATTTGTATGCGCATCACTGGAAAACGAATAATGGATTTGAATGCAGTTTTCACCGATGTATCGCTAGAGGTCTAGCTTACAATATAGAAGAAAAAATTAGAGAGTTGCTACCTGTGTTTAAAATTTCAGTTTAGGTCAATTGATACGATAAAGTAAATAGTGCGATATGGCTGTCAAAAGAAAAAGATTTACGAACTGCCATACCTAAACAAAAGCGTCCGCGTTGTCTGGCTGTCAAAAAATTCTCATGCCCATACAATTTGTATGAAGCATACCGAAACAACGCGGCGTCAACGCTGAGCGGTTGGAAAATCCGATTTTGACAGGGCGTTAGGTATTGAAGTTGGCTGGAGAAAAGGGCGGAACTGTCATTATCGTGTCACACACAAACAAACCTATGCTTATTGTTGGTGTTATTTCTGCGTTTGACGTAGCGTTGACGCTTTTGTTTAGGTATGGCACTTCGGCGCTAACCGTCAGAAACCGCTCCGCCCAACGCTTTTGTTTAGGTATGGCAGAAAATCTTACAGCTGAATAAATTTTTGTTAAAGGTTGCCACCTATTTCAAAGCTTTAATTTAATTAAATTGATAACATAAATTAAAATTCTGCAATATTGGCATTACACTAAAGAGGCTAGGAAATTTTAATTCCGAAAATATTTGTAGGGGATTTGCCAACTGCTTGAAAAATTGAATTCATTTAAATTTGTAAAATAAATGAAATATTACAATACGGACATTAAACTAAAGAGGATTAGGAAGCTTACTTCTGAAAATATTTTTGAAGTGGGCTGCCACCTATTTGAAAACTTTAATTCAGTTAAATTGATAAGATAACCTAAATGTTGCCATATGGGTATCAAACGAAAGTATTTGAGAATAACAAAATTGCAACAGGCCGATATCTGTACATAATAGATGTTAAAGTAAAATTAATAGGGGGATTATTAGATCAACAGAAGCCAAATCTAAAATTTTTATAATTTTGGTCTGTCTGTCTGTATATTTGTTACGCATCACGCAAAAACGAATGTATGGAATTAAATGCAGTTTTCACCCATGTACATATTGCTAGAGGTATAATTGAAAATAAATAATCCTTTTTTTTTGGTTTATCGTCGATCATTATTCCTAAGTATTTGAATGTATTAACTCTCTCCAGTGCGTCGTTGTTTTTATTTAAAGTTGGCAACTGACTGTCCTCAAAATTTCGCCTTGATATAACCACAAGCTTAATTTTACTGACATTCAATTAAGTGTGTTCAAGCATAACCAACCGCACTTTTTTGGAACTTCTCTGTGGAAGGGTTTTCGCTAAAAAAAAATTAAATCTTTTTGTTGCTGCTGCCAAAAAAATTAAGAAATCTGAGACGCCACGGTTTACAATTTCATACAATTCTTTGTACAATGTATTTCACTAACCAACTAAACGGCTACACCGATTTGGTTAATATTTGGAACATATGCCAGCACCTTGAAAATAAATATTTCGACCAAAAATTTACTCTGTATGTTGCTCGGGATATTACTAAAATTCTTATGCAGACTAAAGCGTAAAAAAACAATATATCTCTAACACCAATTACGCTGAGGAACTGAAACTTAGCACTGATGCATATATCGCAAATGCATTGGAAAAGGGGGCGTGACACCTTCCATACAAACTGAAATGCTCACATAGCTTATCTCTGGAACCGCTTACGCTAGGGATGCCCAAATCAGTACATATGTGTCGCGGGCGACTGCGCGTGCAAAGCTTTACACAGCGGCAAAAAGTTATCGGAAGGGAAAAACGTAGTCAACAGAATAGTGAGATTGAATGTGTGACAGTGATGGAAACTGAGTGTGCATTGTGCCATTTTCGGAAGCAGCCGGCACCTTCAGCACAATCGATTGATTTTCGGCACAATTTTTGCGTAACTCAATCAACTAATAAATATTTCTTTCCGATCCGCAATTGAAAATATTTTTTTTACATTTAATCATATGTGCTTAAACTGATAAATGATATAAACATAGAAACGGAAGCAGAAGAAGAATCTCGCTTCCACATTCTGCATATGCGCTTAACATTTTTGTTTAAACAAATTTGACGAAATTTCATCTCTAAAGCAAATATTAAACATCATTTAATATATACTTTATATTTAGATAATCAATTTTAGTGGTGGGCGAGTCCGAGATGTTTAAATGATCGAGATAGTACATTCAATTCGCGAAGATTTTTGAGAACTTTTTTCGTTGAAGGTGCTGCACTCTTCTTCCATACTGAAATTTGTGTACATCATTTATCATTGTCTAAGAAAAACTATGAAATAAAGCTTAATTTAAAATATTGGAATAAAAAACAACAACGCTACACGCGCACTCATCCATTTAATATAAAATGCGAACGTTCGTTATATGGAAGAAAGTGCGCAACACCGCAAACAGAAAAATTCTATTTTCTAGAAACTTCAAACTTGCACTTTATTATACTAGAATGAATGGGCTACAAAATTGTTAACCCAAAACATGTCCACAAATTCTGAACAAAAACTGTGAAAATTTTATGGAACTTTGTTGATTTTTTTCATTCTTTCAAGTTTCGATTTATTTGCAAGTTTTTTTCATAATGAGCTACAATTTTATAAAAATAAAAAAAATTAAAATTATTTAAAAAAATAAAATAAATACCGGGTGACCGTGTAATTTTGTCAAAGATGAAGACAATGATGATAAAACATTAATACACTATATAGGTAAGTTCACATTAATGAACATAAAATGAGATCACTATCGATAAAATGGAAATCCTCAAGGGAAATTTATAATTTCAACGCATGGAATTTACATACATTTTTTTACTTTCAACGACCGAATTGCTCAATTACTTCTATTTCTGCAGGATCGCCATCAGGTAAATTGCATTTCCAAAGATTTTTTCAAAATAAATAGCGATGAGGGATATTTCACCCGCCGGTGATAAGAAATCGCAATCACCATAACGCACATCACTAATATTACTGTTCACAATCACGTTTACATTCAAAATTACAATTCATAATTTCGTTTTGTAACAAATATGAAATATAGGTATATCCATTTACTTAAATGTAAACGGATTAAGAATCAAAGTGCTAGAAGGATTTGAGCGTTTGGAACAAAAAGTATTTTTGATGTTGAAATTGTACTTAAAATCGGCAAATTGTACTTTTGTACATTTTAAAATTAATTGTACTAAAAAAGTACAATTGTACTTAAAATATCAACACTGTTTCACTGGCGTTGTACTTGCTGCATCGATGCCAGATTTGCGCGTACCCAATTTTTTACCGATAATAACTCATGCAAGGGATTTGGGTATTGGGCATTTTACAAGCCTATTAGGAAGTATACATATCTGTGTTCGTGTAGCATAGTAGCTTATGTCGGAAGACTGGCTTAGTATAATGAACCATTCGCAGCATACGATTGCGAAAGACTCACTGGCGTCGAGTTGTTGAAGAACTCTTGGAAAATAAACGTAGAAGACGGTAATGTTAATGGCGATGCTAGCAAGTCAATATTCGTATAAAGTTTCATAAAAAAATTCCTTGTGGTTTAAAGAATATAGGAAATGGTACATTTTACTAAAGCCAGCCTCCCGACATAAGCTACTATTTCATACGAACACAAATATATTCGTCTACATATAATGTTGATTATTTTAATTAAGTCAAAAGATAAGTTTGTGAATCTTATCAGTGTTCTATGTAAGAACCAAAAATCAATACCCTCGCCAATTAGAACTTTTGCTTTAAAAGGCATCACTGTTTGAGAATTGATGTGATCAGCTCACTGTTGCCAAGGCCGTGCATTTTGCACTAAATTTAGTGCTTTTGGGAAACCAAAAATCCAAAATAATTGGAATTCAATGCTTGGTGCGGTATTTAGTGATGCTTTTTTAATTTAAGCACACCGAATGCATGGGTACGGTATAGGTAGAGGCATGTATGTATACACTATACACTAATATTCTGCATTAAGATGGAATTCATTTACTGAATAAAATGTGAGGAATAGGTAAATTAAATATGTTTTGCGTTGTTATAAATGTACTGAAATTAATTTATTAATAAAAACGTGAGGAAATGGATATGCATATACACTTTTTACTGAATCAAAAAAATTATTAAACATGATAATAAAAACTTGGCGCTTTTGTTTTGGAAAAATAGGCTTTTTCTGGTGGCCTGATGCCGAACTGGCTCAGTTGTCGCAAAAGTACACATCCATACACGCATTTTTACTTGCAAATAAGTGTGTAGTGGTTAATATTTATACGATGCCATCTCCGTACAGCTCACTTCACCTCGCCTAGCATGCTCGCGTGCTTGCAGTTTGCCCGAGACGTCGACTGCGTGCACCTCTGCTGTGCATCCCTAGCTTACGCTAACGTCCTGAAATTCGACACAGCTACATATGTTATCAATACCGTACTTATGGCGAAAAGTGGTAAGTAATGGAAAGGGAGCGTGGCACCCCCATGCCTCTCATTTCACCTTTGTATCTCTGGAACCGCTCACGTTAACTTTCTGAAATTTGACACAGCTACATATGTTATCAATACCGCACTTATGGCGAAAAGTGGTAATTATTGGAATGGCTGCATCTATATACACGTACGTAAACGCGCAAGTATCATTGAACTATTGTAACTTTGTTTTTAATTTTTAGTAAAAGGTAAAATTTATGTGAGAGTTTTGAAGAACATTTTTAAATTTTGCACAAGGAATGGAGCTTTGATTTTTCGAGTCTCATTATAGACTGTCCTATCTACATGCCTATTTGTATAAATTGATAGGCACCCTGAAATTGTGCATATGGAAACTGTGCATACGAAATAATGCATATGAAAAAAACCGAAATAATGCATACGAAAAAAACCGAAATAATGCATATATGCACAGTTTCGGTTGAAAACCGAAATAATGCATATGAAAAAAACCGAAATAATGCATATATGCACAGTTTCGGTTGAAAACC
>NW_023458555.1:116174163-116175625 GCF_013731165.1 Rhagoletis pomonella
AAAAAAAATATTAAAAATAAGCGTCTTGAAATTTGCACTTTAACCTACTAGAATTTAATGAGCCAAAAAAATGCATACCCACAATTTTTCTAGAAGTTCTAAATAAAACGTTTAAAATTTTTGGGTGCATATGATAAAGTTTGTTGAATTTTCATAACTTTTGTACGAATTTTGGAATGTGGGTATATGTGGCGCTGGTTAGGTAAATTGCTAAACTTTTATAAAAAAAAGACAAACATCAATTAAACAAAAGAAAAATAGCCAAACTAGTTAAAATGTCACTTGACTTAATCAGCTGAGGTATGTATGTATACACTATACACTAATATTCTACATTAAGATGGAATTCATTTACTGAATAAAATGTGAGGAATAGGTAAATTAAATATGTTTTGCGTTGTTATAAATGGATTGAAATTAATTTATTAATAAAAACGTGAGGAAATGGATATGCATATACACTTTTTACTGAATCAAAAAAATTATTAAACATGATAATAAAAGCACTGGCTCAGTTGTCGCAAAAGTACACATCCATACACGCATTTTTACTTGAAAATAAGTGTGTAGTGGTTAATATTTATACGATGCCATCTCCGTACAGCTCACTTCACCTCGCCTAGCATGCTCGCGTGCTTGCAGTTTGCCCGAGACGTCGACTGCGTGCACCTCTGCTGTGCATCCCTAGCTTACGCTAACGTCCTGAAATTCGACACCGCTACATATGTTATCAATACCGTACTTATGGCGAAAAGTGGTAAGTAATGGAAAGGGGGCGGGGCACCCCCATGCATCTCATTTCACCTATTTATCTCTGGAACCGCTCACGTTAACTTTCTGAAATTTGACACAGCTACATATGTTATCAATACCGCACTTATGGCGAAAAGTGGTAATTATTGGAATGTCTGCATCTATATACACGTACGTAAACGCGCAAGTATCATTGAACTATTGTAACTTTGTTTTTAATTTTTAGTAAAAGGTAAAATTTATGTGAGAGTTTTGAAGAACATTTTTAAATTTTGCACAAGGAATGGAGCTTTGATTTTTCGAGTCTCATTATAGACTGTCCTATCTACATGCCTATTTGTATAAATTGATAGGCACCCTGAAATTGTGCATATGGAAACTGTGCATACGAAATAATGCATATGAAAAAAACCGAAATAATGCATACGAAAAAAACCGAAATAATGCATATATGCACAGTTTCGGTTGAAAACCGAAATAATGCATATGAAAAAAACCGAAATAATGCATATATGCACAGTTTCGGTTGAAAACCGCAATAATGCATATTAGAAAAACCGAAATTATGCATATGCACTCTTTCGTTTGAAAACCGAAATAATGCATATGAAAAACCCGAAATAATGCATACATGCACACTTTCGTTTGAAAACCGAAATAACGCATATGAGAAAAACGAAGTAATGCATACATGCACAGTTTCGGTTCA
>NW_023458555.1:116175635-116176841 GCF_013731165.1 Rhagoletis pomonella
ATGCATACATGCACAGTTTCGGTTCAAAACCGAAATAATGCATATGACAAAAACCGAAGTAATGCATACATGCACAGTTACGACTCAAAACCGAAGTAATGCATATGACAAAAACCGAAATAGTGCATACATGAAAACGAACTTCTTTCTGAGTAGGCGGCCTTCGGCCGCGCTTAGGGATTATAACCCTTACTAAGTAGAATTCTCCTTTCTGTGTTGCCGGAAAAGGGGGCCGGAAGTATTTTTGCGCAGAACTTCTTTCTGCGTAGGCGGCCTTCGCCCGCCCTTAGGGATTATAACCCTTACTAAGTAGAATTCTCCTTTCTGTGTTGCCGGAAAAGGGGGCCGGAAATACTTTTGCGCAGAACTTCTTTCTGCGTAGGCGGCCTTCGGCCGCGCTTAGGGATTATAACCCTTACTAAGTAGAATTGTCCTTTCTGTGTTGCCGGAAAAGGGGACCGGAAGTATTTTTGCGCAGAACTTCTTTCTGCGTAGGCGGCCTTCGGCCGCGCTTAGGGACTATAACCCTTACTAAGTAGAATTCTCCTTTCTGTGTTGCCGCAAAAGGGGACCGGAAGTATTTTTGCGCAGAACTTCTTTCTGCGTAGGCGGCCTTCGGCCGCACTTAGGTATTATAACCCTTACTAAGTAGAATTCTCCTTTCTGTGTTGCCGGAAAAGGGGGCCGGAAGTATTTTTGCGCAGAACTTCTTTCTGCGTAGGCGGCCTTCGGCCGCGCTTAGGGATTATAACCCTTACTAAGTAGAATTCTCCTTTCTGTGTTGCCGGAAAAGAAGGGCGGAAGTATTTTTGCGCAGAACTTCTCTCTGCGTAGGCGGCCTTCGGCCGCGCTTAGGGATTATAACCCCTACTAAGTAGAATTCTCCTTTCTGTGTTGCCGGAAAAGGGGGCCGGAAGTACTTTTGCGCAGAACTTGTTTCTGCGTAGGCGGCCTTCGGCCGCGCTTAGGGATTATAACCCTTACTAAGTAGAATTCTCCTTTCTGTATTGCCGGAAAAGAAGGGCGGACGTATTTTTGCGCAGAACTTTTCTCTGCGTAGGCGGCTTTCAGCCGCGCTTAGGGATTAAAACCCTTACTAAGTAGAAGTAAATAATTCATATTAGAAAAAACGAAATTATCCATATGCACACTTTCGTTAGAAAACCGAAATAATGCATATAACAAAAACCGAAATAATGCATGCAT
>NW_023458555.1:116176851-116178230 GCF_013731165.1 Rhagoletis pomonella
CCGAAATAATGCATATAACAAAAACCGAAATAATGCATGCATGCACAGTTTCGGTTGAAAACCGAAATAATGCATATGAAAAACCCGAAGTAATGCATACATGCACAGTTTCGGTTGAAAACCGAAATAATGCATATGAGAAAATACCGAAATTATGCATATGCATACTTTCGTTTTAAAAGCGAAATAATGCATATGAAAAAAAAACGAAGTAATGCATACATGCACAGTTTCGGTTTAAAACCGAAATAATGCATATGGTAAAAACCGAAATAAAGCATACATGCACAGTTTCGGTTGAAACCGAATTAATGTCTAAATGCACAGTTTCCATATGCGCAATTTCGGTGCCCCAAATTGATAACCGTTTTCGGTGTTCGAACTAAACTCAAAAACCAGTGAATAGAATTCCGTCAAATTGTCGGAGGTTAGATATACCTTACATATATAGTCCTATTATATGCTACTAAAAAACTCGCTGGGTGGAGCTGGAGTAGAGCTATTTATAAAAATCATATTTATTAACCGATTTGGTTCAAATTTCAAACGTGAGCTATGTACCTATGTATATGATGAAAAATTATTTTGATAAAACTTGACCCGATGAGTGCCGCTGGAGTAGAGGGTGAAATTCATAACACGTATTTATCTTATGGTAAGCAATGGTTTTGCAGAAAAAGGACCCAATGGTTGGCGCTGCAGCCGAAATGTATAGAACCCACGTGTGGTTGGTCTGCTTTGGCCCTATGTTTAAGTCATTCGAATTTAGTTTTCAGATGTCTAAATGAAGGATGGGGTTAAGATTGTCGTGCGATCTTGTATCTAGCTAGAAATCAGTTCATAAATATTACCACGAATTGTAAAAGTGGCGAATTAACAAAGAAAGATCATCGTACGTATATCAATCGCAAAAGTTCTTATTAGTTACCGCGAAGTAAGCGGTCATTGGCTAGCTATAACTAAATATATTAAAGCTTCTGATATTCATCTAGGTTGTAAAAAATCGTTAATTTAGTTGAAGGGTTTGGTAAATACTAATAAATATTTTTTTAAGCATATTTCTACAAATTCCATTCAACTTAACGTATTGTTCATAAGAGGATGTCATTAAGCTCTGCTAATACAGATAGTCTTTCTATCAACACATGGTTTAGTCGTAGTTACCAAATCTTACTTGAGGCAATCACGATTTGGTTTGAGAGCGGAACATATTCATGGTTGTGAGCCACCCCTAAATAATGCTGAGCGCTCTCTGAGCACATGTGTGTAAATGCAAATTTCAAGACGCTAGAAAGTCGCGTTGATTTTTAATAATTTTTTTGGCTGACGGTGTTGTGCATTTTCTTCCATATAAAATATGCTCGACAATTTCCTTCGTA
>NW_023458555.1:116178330-116184890 GCF_013731165.1 Rhagoletis pomonella
AAAAAAAAGACAAACATCAATTAAACAAAAGGAAAATAGCCAAACTAGTTAAAATGTCACTTGACTTAATCAGCTGACCACAAGTGTACATATATTCATATGCTAGACGCTATTTAATAAACGAGTATTTTTCACGAAGCGAGGAAATATTAGTTTAACAACAATTTATTGGGAAAGAAACCCAATTACTTCAATGTCATAGAAATTAATTTAAAAAACAAAAATTTCATTGTAAAGGAAAAAAATCTAAAGTTAAAAAAATTGTGTTATAAAAAAAATACAAAAAACGATGGATTCAGTGGTAGCCCTGATTACCTACGTTGTCTGCGAGCAACTAATTAGCAACTAAACATGCGGTTTTCAGAACTCTGGTATCTTATCGAGAACCGAAGATACATCAATGGCCTGCTAGCTTAAGACTTACCCTAGCAGAGCGCACGTATGTTTTACACGTAAAGAACTACTGAATCGGGAATAGTGTAGCTAATTAGCAACTAAATATGGCGTTTGCAGAACTTTGATATCGTATCGAGAACCGAAGATATAGCAATGGTCTGCTATCGACAGTCATCCCATTCGATGTTTTCGATAGTTAGATAATTTTAAAAAGCATTGACGAAGCTATTTATATAAACTTCGAAATCGAGCAACATCGATTACAATGTATCTGCGTACATTGGTTAAGTGGCTTATCGTAACTACAAAATGTAGGCATTTCACTGTCAAAGCGATGTCGCGCCAATAAAAGTCCCTTTAACCGAAACCGCAACCTATTGCATGATAAATAAATCTATTTAGAATGCGTTTGAAATAAATAGATTTACCGAATTCTCAGTTTATAAATAAAATAAATTTTATATTTTCATCATTTTATTTTCCAGGAATAGCCGTGCTGCTAAAGACGATACCTTTTATAACTCTAGGACTAACTTAATTAACGATCGAGATGTATACATCGAGGATATTGTTGAAGATCCAGAAAGTATGGACACAGACAAAGGACATTTTCAACGGAGCAAAGTGAATCACAAAGTACAGCATCATCGGCGCAGTGACAATGAAGCGAAACATGCAGACGACGATTCAATGTATCGACATGAGATGGATCGCGGCAGTGATATCGATTACCACACCGCTCGGAGCAGTTTAAGAAATAAACGGGAGTTTTTCATAAGAGATGGTAATATTGAAATATTGCAGCTCATGACTAGAGATAAAACTCGCGACGCTGCTACGGCAGTAGATGACGATAATATTTACGTCAATTTACCTGTAAAATCAGCAAATCACTCACAACCCCATTTGCTAAATGCAGATAACAGCGGAAAAGAAATTCTAATGCGCCGATTCATTGAGGAGCAACCTGATGGGAAACAAATCATACGCGAGCATTATCAAATCGTGCCCGGTGCCACATATATACAATCAATGCCCAATGAAATTCAACAACACACAACTTTGAAGGGGGACTCCTTTGCTCTCGGTAAATCAGGTGCAAATAGTATAGTTTATTCACAAACAGAACCCGAAGTCAAAGTAATACATACACAGCCTGTTCATGGAACAATGGCATTACAAACTAATGGTCTTTCGGGTCAAATGCAACCATCAACATCGAATCAGTCATTAACACATGACCTTGAGAATTCTTTGAAACATCAAAATGAGCTACTACGTAAAATTTTATTGGATAAAGATAAAATAAAAAACCGATATACGCAACAGGAAGTAGTATTAGAGACTCAGAGTCTTCCGGGGCAATATGTAGCAATTTCAACTCAAACAGAATGTGAGGTGGGTACGCAGACTGACGCAAATGCTGAATTTCTCCAAACAACGTCCGTCAATACGCAGGGAATATCTGTGCGACGCAAAGCTCGAAGTGAAAATGATGATTCATTGTCAGAAAATGAACATGAGTACTTGCGTTTCGCTCCCCCAAATAGTACCGAAACTATTTATTGGTTAAAACGAAAGAAGCAAAAAAACCACAGTAAGTATCGAAGAGACAAACATCCTCATAAACGTGTTGTTATGTTAGAAGAGGTTAAAAGAAAAATACGTACTCCCATTAAAGAAGATGACGAGTACAAAAAACGAACCCCACCCAAGAAACCGCTTCGAAAACATATTGAAAAGAATACCAGTTTTCTAAGACGTAAAAAAACTTCGAAAATAGAACATGAAGATGGTGCCATATGGCAAACTCAATCCGAAGCGGACCACGAAGTGTTAATAGAAATATCAGATTCCTTAGGTGAAAAATCAGGAAGCTCAGACCATTTTGGAGCAATAAGAGTTGGCGAAATAGAGTGTTACTCTCAAAATGGCGTTGGAACTTCATATGCTAATAATGTGTCTAGCGATGATATTGACGATGAAACCAATAATTCAAATGAATCTGATGCGGATGAAATTATAATAAAAAGAAACGTATTTACCTCTAACCATTTTATGCCCAAAAATGATAGTACAGAAACTAATCCAAAAAAAAGTTATAAAATATGCCTAAACAAAGAAATAGATGCCCGAGAAAAAGTTAATGCAAATCTTTCAAGATCTGCTTCAGATGAAAGAGAAAGAATCCTGGGAGCTAGGCTTCCAATAACTATAAACTCGCCTTCACAGCGACTGAATCGCTGTCAAAGCTCTTCTGGTCCTCCATACAGCCGCTCTGATATTGAAAAACACAAATCTTCCTCTTTAAACGTCATAAGTAACAGGCACAAAAAAATACCAAGACCAAACCAATCAGCCAATGGTCGTGTGTACCAAAGTGCAAACGATTTAAATTATCAAGACAATCATTTCCATGAGAGTACTGAAAAAGGCGTGCCAAAATACATGGAATGGTATTATAGCACGCGAAAAATTGCAGGTAATAGAGGTGCAACAGAACCTTTGAAGGCCGCAGCAAGAAAAAAAAACAATGTATCAGAAAAACGTGTACTAAAAACACACTTGCGCTCAAAAGCCGAAGTGTCTAATTATGAAGAAGGAAAATTCAAACCAGAACCTGCACCTAGAAAATCCCCTTCGAAGAATACTAGGCTTCTCAAAGAAGATATTGCAATGAATAAGCAACATAAACCCAAAATTGAGACTGATACTAGCCATCCATTATTGCAACATTCAGAACATAGATTTGAACGCGAAAATGCACCTGGGGTACCGTTACCACCGTCAAAACTGCCTCATTACATGTATCCGGAAACTCCACCTTTTACTGCGTTTAAGGAGACACCAGAAAACAATATGAAAACAAAGTTCAAGACATCGCCCATAAGAGAAAATGAAGTGAAAGTGGGCTTGAAAGTGAGACCAAATGTGGAAAATTCAAGTTCTGCGCATGTTAATACTAATAGTCAGAAGCAACTTAATGCGTCTACCCTAGAGGATGATCATGACTCTGGTATAGCCATGAATTCTTTACTGAATAGTATGGGTCGTCGGAACCCAATTGCGGATAAGAAAAGTGTTTTTTCTATTGCATACGATGATGTTAGTCGAGTGAGGAAAATTACATCGGGAGGAGAATCGCCACAATACTCATAGAATCAGAGGTGCCTTATTTTCTCTAAATAAAAAACAAGTACATACATACTTGCAAAGTACTAAAATAGAAATAATGTAATTACCATATGTGATACTTTTTAAGGTTCCATTTTATATTTGTAAACTAATATACATATGTAATGTACGTTATGTTATAATTTATATACAATTTGTTATTGAACTTGACCTCTGTGTATATACATACATACTTATTAACATACATTATAACGAAGGAACATGTTTTAGAGTTTGCAATTTAATTTAATCTTTAAGGCTTGTTTTCGCCATACCGAATTCAATGACATTTGTCGTCAAATAATTGAAAATATATTGGCGCATATTAATAGTCAAAATAAAGTCGACTCTGAAGTTATTAGCAGAGTTTTGACATTTTTTTTTAATAGAATATCTGTCAAAAAGCTGAAACTAACTTTAGGTTTATTTCGACTATCTATTGTCAAATGGGACCAAAAAAGGGTCCGTCGATTGATTAAGATCGGAGTTGGTCTTCAGTGTGTAAATTCGTTGCTAAACAGGCTATCTATCTGGTTTGGGCCCATAATATCATCGGTTAAAATATGCATAAAGGAGACAAGGTTATGTCAAAATATGTCGTCAAATTGTGTCGTCAAAATATGGCATAGCGAAAACCAGCCTTTAATTATTCAGGTGCAATGTTGAGCAACAGTTATGAATGAGTACTTTTTTAAATAAGGCAATACAATTTAGTAAGTTAACGCTTAATAGCTGCATATATAAATACATACATTTATCATTTACATATGAGTAAAAATTTGTGAAGTGGGCCACCATTTTTGCGAAGGTCGAGCATTTTTGTGCAATCATAAGTTTATGCTTGACAACGATAAAAGAAAAATACAAGTTGCACAATATTTCGAAACTAGAATTATTCTGGAAGTTATAGCTATTAAACTTTTTTCGAAATTGTTCAGATTTTATTTGTTCTCTCGCGATTGGTAATATCGATTCTGCTCAGTTTTTAAACAGTTAAGAATGATGATGTTTTCTTCCCATTTTTATTTTTTATTTGGTCATAATTTTTTTTATAAAAGTTATAAAATTTTTTTTAAATATTACTGGCATCTCAATGGCTTTAAAATAGCGTTTTGGGCTAATATTGTTGTACGTTTTATTAACATTTTCAGAAAAAAAAATTGCGGAATGCATCGAGACGAAAGGTATTCACGCTTTTCTCTTGACGCCCAATATATTTTGTATGGTATTACCAATTGGGCGAAAAGAAATAAAATCCAAACAATTTCGAAAAAAGTTAACAGTTATAACTTCTAAAATAATTCGAATTTCTAAATTTCGTTTTTCGTTGTGAGACATAAACAGATAATTGCACAAAAAAATGGTGGCCCACTTCACAAATTTTTACTCATATATATAAGAAATTCACCTATAATATGTTCATATGTATATTAAAGATACAATATATTAATAAAAAGCTAAATATGTATGTAGTCATAAAATATAAAAATGTATTTATATACTAATATTCGACGATCTCCGAGAAAACGGCGTATATCATAAGATCGAAAAGGTTAACAAACGGTATTTCTCGACCATATCGATACCCCTTTTGGGAGCAAGGGGTTATAGTGGGGCATCTCAGTACGCAGTTACAGTTGTTCCACTCTGCTCAATTCCTACTATTGCGTGCCCGTTCGCGTACTCTGTGCAACGTGAGCAATCCATGATGATGAGGTAACCAACCCATACACTATGGTCTGGCAGCTACCATTTGCTGGCCAAAATTCATTTTTTATGGTATCGATAAAACATTTTTTTGTCCCTTTTCTAAACTAATTCTCCATAGTAAAAAATTGCATACTTATTATTTTCTTAAAGAGTTTTTCCGTTGAGATATCTACAAAAAGTTGACATATTTTTTTCCTTCGTAGTCAGTATTCTTGTAGTTCGAATTTGAGTAAGTCTTCGAGTGAGAAAGATACTTCAAAATGGAAATGATAACGAAGGTAATATTTGCGTGATTAACAAAAAAGAAAAGTAGCATATAGCTTGCTAAATAAAATAAAACTCATTTTCAAAAGTACAGCTATAAAAAATTGGTTTCATTTGGTGGTCTGCAAGCTTTGTGGCAATAAAAATGTTCAATTTGGAGTTTGTGGGCTGAGAATCATGTTGCACTTTTGAATAATGGCTTTTTCTTGGAAACTTCTATGTATGTGTATTGTGCCGTGCTTTGCGATATTTGAAAAAAGCAGTCAACAAAGATGCAAAATAAAATTATAGTTTTAAAAACTAAAACCTCGCTATTATAATTTCCATTCGTCTTCAGCATTGGTCGTGATTACGTTGTTGTTTTAGTTTTTTTTTTAGTTTCTGCTTGAGGCCTTTAATTATATTATTTTCGTTGCTCTGATTTTTGTATCCGTTGGCTTTGATTTCCTTTTCAATTAATTTTTTGCACATGTGTCTAGTTTGTTCCTGTTCCTCTTTCGGCAGCATAGATATGGCTATTTCCACATCTACAATTGTCTGCTCGATCTCCTTTTTCTTATTATAATTCTGGATATAATGTTTGCGTCCTCTTTCTAAAAGTCGCGCTTATTCTTTGCTGATGGGAACTTCTGTACGATTTACGAACCTGCAATGGAATTCAAGTTTCTCTCTGTTGTCTCTGTTGTTTATTCACTCCTTTTTGATTCGTTTGTAACTTTTCGAGCTCTCCTTTCAATTTGTTGTACTTCTTCTCCATAACTTACGTTATGGGCGTTTTTATTTGATCTAAAAGCTCCATTAAGCAGTCGATTGGTATGAGCTCCGCTAACTATAAATGAATTGATAGCAACTCTGCGTTTGTGTGCCCCTTTTTGGCGTAAAGACCCTTTAATTCGTATGTTAAGTGTATTCTCTCTGCCTTCCTAAGACGTCGTTCATATGTGGTCAAAAGTATGTTGGTTCTGAGATAATAAGCCTGACTAGCCTTATTTGTGTGTTGATGTTGGTTGATTTTT
>NW_023458555.1:116184990-116186510 GCF_013731165.1 Rhagoletis pomonella
TAAAAGCTTATTTTTAAAAAAATATTTTTTTTTACATTACTTTATTTCTATATTTTTTGCGATGTTGCTTTGACCAGGGCTTGGACCCAGGCGTTGCGGAGTGGAAGCGCGCACTGCTTACCGCTACACCACAGCGGCCGCATATGCTTTTGCATATTTTGGGGTACCCGGTAATAACCTATTTTTAAGGAAAAATATAAATGTTTATAAAAAAATTACACAATTTGGCTCTTTTTGTTTACCACAAGAACGTCTGTGTCCGATGTTCATCACTGCTTTAATGACAGGTGCTAAATATTCGAAGTTGACGTTGTTCAACATACTGAAAATATTTTGGAGGTGCTTAAGAACGACCGCAGGAATGCAGAAGCAGCCACTACGGAGTTAAATAAGAAATCTCGTATGATAGCAGAAATTTCTCTACCACGTTTGGTAGGTAAACAAAAAAACAGATTTAACTCCCATCGGCCAATGAAAATAAGTACTGGCGACGATCTATAATAATACCGTATCTGGACTCACTAACGTTCTCTTTACACTTTACTACACTTTTTCAATAAAAATAATCCAGCTTCAGCAGTGAAGAAATACAAAAGAACGCGAAACATTTTGAGCAAATCTATGATCTTGATGGTGAAGTTGTAGATTTATTTAAAGATGCAAATGAATTTCTACCAGCAACAAATAAGTATACATACATATTTCCCTGGCGAAGCGAATTAATAACACAATACTATTTTATCCTTCTGATTAAATTTTTTTTTTTTTTCAGACGGATGCCAAATTATCTTTTAATGAATATATGAGTAGTCCACTTGCAAACAGCGTTATGTGATTTTATAAAAGTAAACCATAAATTAAAAAAAACGTCTACGACAACAAGTAACATCCGAACTGTATCTTTTTTTATTACCTGAAAATTTGGATAAATAAGAACCTAATACCATTAGAAAATAAAATTGCAGTATGGTAGATTTGCAAATTTTATATTTAAAAATTTAATATTGCAAGTTTGAAACAGTAACTTTTACATAGCTAGCGATTTTTAGCTTTTCGCGTTCCCTCCTCTAGGAAGATTGGTTTGCTTCTTTTTTGCGACCTCTTCCACTAGGCACCGAAACTATCACGTTTTCTTCCAGTTTTCTAAGTTCATAAGAAGAGGAGACATTTGAAAGTGTAGAAATAAGCATTATAGCGACTTTTGCAAGAGTAGTTAACATTTCATGCTATTTTTTCAGAATATAGAAACAATTTTCACTCTGCTGTTAGTGGACATGAAACCCACCAAAAACTAAAAATCCAAAAAAAAAAAATACATAGCGCACTTTGCAAGTGGACTACTCAATTGTTGAATATGCTATCTTATTTGTCCCTTCTTTTTAAACAATTAAGGAACGGCTGAATGGTTTAACGATGTTAGCGGTACATAATGACGTGCCGATTACAACACAAGAAGTAATTGAAAAAATGTGTAATAAGTAATAAGATTTTGTGGACTTGTACATAAATAAATGCAAATA
>NW_023458555.1:116186610-116190895 GCF_013731165.1 Rhagoletis pomonella
ATGGTAGATTTGCAAATTTTATATTTAAAAATTTAATATTGCAAGTTTGAAACAGTAACTTTTACATAGCTAGCGATTTTTAGCTTTTCGCGTTCCCTCCTCTAGGAAGATTGGTTTGCTTCTTTTTTGCGACCTCTTCCACTAGGCACCGAAACTATCACGTTTTCTTCCAGTTTTCTAAGTTCATAAGAAGAGGAGACATTTGAAAGTGTAGAAATAAGCATTATAGCGACTTTTGCAAGAGTAGTTAACATTTCATGCTATTTTTTCAGAATATAGAAACAATTTTCACTCTGCTGTTAGTGGACATGAAACCCACCAAAAACTAAAAATCCAAAAAAAAAAAATACATAGCGCACTTTGCAAGTGGACTACTCAATTGTTGAATATGCTATCTTATTTGTCCCTTCTTTTTAAACAATTAAGGAACGGCTGAATGGTTTAACGATGTTAGCGGTACATAATGACGTGCCGATTACAACACAAGAAGTAATTGAAAAAATGTGTAATAAGTAATAAGATTTTGTGGACTTGTACATAAATAAATGCAAATAGATACGCGTAAATATATAAATATGCAGATATATTCAATGTGTAAAAACGAATTGTATACTAACGAAACTTCTACAAAATAAAACTGGACTTCTCACTAATTAATTAAAATGGTGTAGTAATTTAATTTTTTAAATTTAAATAAAGCATGAATTCCCCATGGAATAACCGAGTAGACAAAAAATATATAACGTTAGAAATGGCACATACATACATATATGAAAGAATGCCCACAGGCGACGCACTATAGGCAAAACACGAGTTTTTTTTCAAAATCGCAGATCTTCGCTTAGAAAAGAGATAATGGAATGCAGCGTTTAACCCTTTAATGCAGAGTCTGTCATATATGAAACGCTTTTTAACCCTTTCAAGGCAGAGGAAAAAGGTTCTCAATATGCTTTTGAACGTGCTTTTTCTCATAGTAAAATAATAATAAAAAAAAATAAATAAAAAAATAAAATAAAAATATTAAAAATAAAAATAAATAAAAAGTACGTTGAAAACATATTGGGAACCATTTTGCCTCTGCCTTGAAAGGGTTAAAAAGCGTCTCATATATGACAGACTCTGCATTAAAGGGCTGCTGCACTTTCGTAAACCATTTTTGTTATATAAATTTTTTTGTGCAAGCTGATAGTTTACGAGTTATTAGAGTTTAAAGGTAGCTTTTCTTTTTCCAATCTGGCCACTCGGGTACAGCACCCAATATCCCAAGAATCGAGTCTTAAGATAAAATAAAGATAAATCTTTCAGGAACAGTGCCAATGGTGTATTAAATATAGTGTTTTCTAGTGGAATGGGAGCCAAAATCCAAAATTTAAAAAAGTGAAATTTTGAACGGTATTTTGAGGGTTAAGTTATTGTTGTTGTAACTTCATTCCATTATCTCTTTTCTAAGCGAAGATCTACGATTTTGAAAAAACCTCGTGTTTTGCCTATAGTGCGCTGCCTCTAGCCATTGTGTATCACCTCTTTAAGTTATCGATGCAGATTTTTTTTAATTTCATACTTTCGTTTTCCGGAATTGTCACCAAAAGAGCTGGGTCTCACCGAGACAAAATTGTTGCCAGCGCACAGCCTGGCCAGAGTGAGCAGTTTTCTCTAAGACAGGCACTTCCTTACGGCCGCCCCTCATTGTACACAGACGCTGTAGGCTTTAGGGGAGGAGTAAGCTCCATCTATTCTACCATGACGCCCGCACGGCACTATCATTTTCTGGCCAAAAGTCGAGAAGTAACCACATTGATTTGAAACTTAGTGTTTGAGGGTTTTTGAGCTCGCTAATTTTGAATATGATGTCAGATTTTTGAAATTCAAAATGGCGGATCCAGTATGGCACCCAGTTATATAATTTTTTCCCTTTCACTAAAAACTTATACGTATAGAAGGGAGTTTTTCGAGGTCGCTGATTTCGAATCCGATGTAAGATTTTTGGAATTTAAAATGGCGGATCCAATATGGCGTCCAAATGTTATAATTTTTTCTTCTCATCACAAACTCATATAAATGGGGTGTTTTGAGATCGCTGATTTTGAATCTGATATCAGATTTTTTAAATTCAAAATGGCGAATCCCGTATGGTGAAAAAATTGTTTTCCCTTCCACCAAAAACTTATAAATAATAATAACTTGAAGTATAAAGATTTGGTTTAAAAGGCAGTTACAGTGGTCTTTGTTTGCCACAACACGCTTAAGTCTCTTTTCAAAATTGTTGCATACAGCACGCCCCACGTCCATCGGTATATTGTCCTATAAATCGGGGAGTCCTGCTTTAAAATCCATAAAGTTTTTGTATTTGTAGTCCCTAAGTTTTTTTTGCTTGCCATCACGATATAAAGATAACTAATAAAGGACATATGTAACTAGAGTCCGACCGAATGTTCCGCTTCGGCTTCAGTTTGCCGATTAATCGGTAATATTTGAATATTCGGCAGAATGCTAGGCTTCGGCGAAAAAACGACCGAAGTTTTTTTTAAACATGTGTTATATGTGTTGGTTTTGAAAAAAAAATAAAATTCAAAAGTAATTAATTTTTGGCATTTTATGCAAACTGCTAAAATTCTAAAATATAGATGAAACCAATAAAAAAAAAATCTCGACGTGCTAGAAAAAAGGATCAGTCCAGCGCCTTCGTCTTGACCTGCAGGCTGTGTCGGAGTCACAGCCGCTAAACTAAAACGTAGAATACGTGATAATAATAAGAGGATATTTAGGTTAAAAACTGTACATTAGTTTTGAATTTATTCGATTGAATTTTGAAACCATAACGCGCGAAAGCAACAACGCGCTCTATGGAAGCAGCACAGCGCAACTAAAGCAACAACGCGCACTGGCAACCACATCCGCCACAGTAGCGGGTGCAACAACGCGCCGCCTTAGCAGCGGTCCTAACGCGCGACGACGCAGCCATAGCGCCGTCACATCACGCGCGGCAGTATCAACAACCGCCACAGCAGCGGGGACAACAACAACCGCCATAGCGGCGGTCGTAACGAACGACAACAACACCCGGCTACAACCAACAACACCCGCCACTGCAGCCACAACAAACGGCAGCACCCGCCATAAAAGCGGCATCAGCAGCAACCACCAACAACAACAACAACAACAGCAGTGCCCCACCAAGGCCTGCTGCAACACTAGGGTGAGTCCTTCGGGCCTAAAAATCTCTTACTAAACCAAATTTTTTTCTAAGAAATTTAAATAAGCAAAGAAAAAAGAAATTAAATTGTAAAACAAGCAAAAAAGGAAGAAATAATTTTAAAAAAGTAGAACATTTGAGAAAAAAACTGAGAAATCAAAGTAACCTAAAAATTATTAAAAGATAAAAGAATAAACGGAATTGAGTTTGTAGACATAAATTAACCTAAATCAGGGAATTAGGTAAAGAAACAAAATCTAACTAATATTGAAAAAAAGGGCTGTTCGCATTGTATGTATCTATATGCATTGCCTTAAAGAAATTTATACACACGTACATACAATGTATGTAGCAATGTAGGTGATTATAGGTGTGTAACATATACGGGTACCTATGCATATACATGCATGCATGCATAGTTATTACATACATATCTGAAAGAAAAGCCCTAACTCGATATAGGAAAGGGTATAACTCCTAAAGGAAAACACAGACATATCACATTAGTAGGAGGATAAGTTTGAAAATTAACTAAATTAATAATAGACTAAGATAAATAATACAAAACGAAGGGAAGCGACCTCAATTAAGCTTAAGTGATATAGATCTATAATGAACTATTCTAATACTAAATAAACTGAAATTAAATAAAACCAAATTACAGTTTAACAGAATTTACTTAATTCAAAATTAATGAATAAATAATAACAACTTTTGAATAATAATAAAACGAAGTAATATATACGTAAATTCAAATGAACTAAATTAAAATTAGATTAGATTAAATTAAAAGGAATTAAACTGAGTTTAATCGACTTGAAATGGATTAAATTAAAATAAAAAGAAAACATATAAATAGAATAACTAAAAAAATTAAAATCTTGTAAAAATTCAACTAAAATATTTCTAACTAACCAAACATTACAAATCATAACAACAAATGGCCACTATATAACAGAGAACGTAACCTTAATAACAATATAAATATATAATAATAACTATACCAATTACATAAAGCTAAAAACAAAAAAACCAAATTAACACCGAAGCGGTGCTATATTTCACTTATATTATAAATTCTTGTCTTAAATT
>NW_023458555.1:116190995-116193446 GCF_013731165.1 Rhagoletis pomonella
AGTCCGATTTCGCCCATTTTCAATACCAACCTACCTTGGATTAAGGGAAACCTACATACCAAATTTCGTTGAGATATCTCAATTTTTGCTCGAGTTATCGTGTACACGGACAGACGGACAGACGGACAGACGGACGGACAGACAGACATGGCTTAATCGATTTCTTTTTTCATCCTGATCATTTATGTATACATTTGTCTATATCTATCTCGATTCGTTTTGGCTGTTACAAACAACCGTTATGTTTACAAAATTAATATACCCTTGTGCACAAGTGCGCTCGGGTATAAAAAATAGGTAAAGCAATGGTTTATCATTTTTACAAGAATTAAATTCTTTAAAAAGTCATTGATTATACATATTTATACATACATACAAACAGTGTTGAACATATTATTTTAGACCTAATTCAGAATAATATTCTTTGCCATTTCTGTTTATTTATAAATTTTTAAGATTTTTCAAATAAAACACAGTTAATTCCCTAACAAATACCATATAAGCTTAGATTTTGAAGACCACTTAAAAAAACATCATCAAAATTTCAAACTTGTTCTCACTTTTATTGCCCATTAAATTTTAGTGTAATAATATGCAAGTTTCAACTGGCTAAAAATTACCGTTAATTTTTTTTAGCCGAAGGTGTGTAGCCCTGCCACTGAATTTCAGAATATGTAAATATTTTAAGGAATCTAAAAAGAGCACTTAAAAGAGGAAAACTATAAGTAAAATGGTAATTGGGGTACGAATTAATTGGATACTACATTGGCTACTTTTATTAAGATTTTTGTATGCATTTGTCGGTTGAAGTATTATTTGTGCAAAATCTTTTTTAATAATTACCCCATTTTAACACATTTTTGTGCATAAAAATATCAGTTTGTGCGGCATTAACATGGTGTTTTGAAACCGTAGTGGGACACTTCTCAATCTGGGTGGTTTTCAGTATCTACGTTCTTGATTGCTTCTCTTTGTGTGAACTATTCCGTCGATTTAGTACATCACATTACTCTTATTAGCGTCAAAATCTTTATTTAAGTTTCTAATTATTATTTATTACATTGGCTGTAAATCCTTAAAGCTCTTTGCTATTTTCTTTTTGGTTGTTATTGTTTCCGACAGGGTGGGTGTATGATGTATTTTGGAACGAATTTCCGTCATCCCTTGTCAAATTTGGTTTGGAGACAAACCGGTTTCGTCGTTGTGCCATCTTCAGTGTAATTTTTCGTTCTGCATAATTTTTATTGGTTGCTCGTATTTATACTCCTTGTTAACTACCTCTTTCTTTTGTTAGCTATGTCTTTTTAGTTTTGCAGTGTTTGCGGTGCTCAATAGGTAGATTAATTGTTTTGGCTCGTTTTTTTTTACGGCAGGTAGAAGTCCGTGATTTTTACCTTCTTTGTTTTTGCAGTTGGTGTATTCCCTTCCATATCTGTCCTTAATATTTTGTTGTTGTCATTTTTCTTCTCGTACAGTAATTTTAGAGGTTCAAACAGTACGTCCGATAGAGTATTTATTTGCTCGTTTATTATTTGTCCTTTGAAAGTCTTTTCTTTTTATATATTTCCATATTTTCTAATATATTAAATCTTTGTCCTTTATGTCGTACATGGAGGAGTTCTGTTGTTTGTCCAATATTCATTGGTGTGCATTTATTTTTGATCATGTGATTCGCAAAGTTCGATTCTATTGCAGCCTCTGGTTTTCGTTTTTTTTGATTATAATCCCTTATGTGTTCTCGACACCTTGTTCTTATATTTCGCCCTGTTTATCCTATGTAGCTGTGTTGGTACTCGCAGGTTAACTTGTAAACACCCTGTTTATCTAGCGGGTCTTTATCGCTTATTTTCTCTTTCAATATACTTCCCACTGTGTTCCTTGTTTTAAATGATGTCTGAATATAGTACTTATGAAAGAATTTGGCAAGTTTATAAGATATCTTTCCTGTGTAAGTTAGAACTGCCCAAGTTTTTTTTTATTGTTTTCCTCTTTGCTAGTCTTTTTCGATTTTGTGTCCTTTCTAAACTTCTCAACCAGGCCTCTCCTATATCCGTTATTTTCCGCAATGGCGTATATTGTATCCAGTTCCTCCTTGTAGTCTTCTTCTCTTAGAGGGGTCCTTTGAAGCCTCGTTATTAGTTGTCTGAGTGCTGCATTTTTGTGTTGCTGTGGGTGGTTTGAACTATTGTGTATTATTGTATCTGTGGCTGTTGGTTTTCTGTATATTTCGAACTTTATCATGTTCGCGGTATCGTTTATTTTAATTTTTAAATCCAGATAGTTAATCTTTCCTTCCTCTTCCGTTTCCATGGTGAATTTTATATTCTGGTGTTGTTTGTTGAGATAGTCTAGTATCTGTTTCTCTTTGTTTCACTCTATTAGACATATTACATCATCGACATATTGTAAATATTGTAAAGAGTTTAGTATTTTCTTAGCTCTACAGCCGCA
>NW_023458555.1:116193456-116198199 GCF_013731165.1 Rhagoletis pomonella
ACTTAATATTGTGTGAACATTTTGTTTTGCTTAGCTGTCATGCTACAATATCTCGCGTAGAATTTTACTCCTAGGTTGGTCGATAGGTTTTCATTGTATTTCTCCTCCAGTGTTTGCATAAATACTTCCACGAGTATTGCTGACGTCGGATTGCCCATTCCTAACCCGTTAATCTGTTTATATATCTTATTATTGAACCGGAAGTAGTTTTGTTTTAATGTAACCTTCAACGCGTTTATTATTTCCGCGGCAGCTTCTCTTTCTACCTGGCTGAGCTCGGATAAACGAGTTTGTGTTGTTGCTTTGCGTGTATTTCGTCATTTAAGCGAGTGTCCTTTTGTAGCTCGGTTGCAAAAGAATGCACCTACTATTAATGTAGCAAAGCTATTTATGGCAAACTCTAGATATCATCCTCGTTGTAGGTATCATGTTAAAGAGATCCAATTAGAAGACTCTAGATGTCGCCCAGCTACGCTACATAGGCTACAGCGGAAATGGACGACACGCCATTTCTTTAAATTAAATTAATTGGTGCTCGAATGTATGTTCATTAGGGTGGTCCAAAAATGTATGGGAGAAAAGTAAAATCGGAAATTTAATGCTCTCACCCCCTAGGATTGTTCTATACCGAAAAAAGTATACCCCTGTTTTTTTTTATTTTAAAATCAAAATATATTTAGAGGTCGCTCAAAGCGCTCAAAGTTTCCCATGTATTTTGTATGGGGAAAAAATACTTTTCGTAGAAATGGCATAGAATCCATGAAAATCAAAATTTTTCAATCTGAAAACTCTGCTTCTCTTCAGAGGACTTCAGAGAATAATGCCCAATTGTTTATTTAAACTTTTTTAATTTAAACTATTTTTTCTTTTGTATATTTCTGTTTTTATATTTGATTTTTTTTTGGATATTTCGGAGACCCTTAAAAAATAGATAAAATTAAAAAATGTTTAAATAAACAATTGGGCATTATTCTCTGAAGTCTTCTGAAGAGAAGCAGAGTTTTCAGATAGAAAAATTTTATTTCCATGGATTCTATGCCATTTCTACGAAAAGTCTTTTTTTCCCCATACAAAATACATGGGAAACTTTGAGCGCTTTGAGCGACCTCTAAATATATTTTGATTTTAAAATAAACAAACAGGGGTATATTTTTTTTCGGTATAGAACAATCCTGGGGGATGAGAGTATTAAATTTCCGACTTTACTTTTTTTAGACCACCCTAATGTACATACATATACGCATGTGCGTATGTTGAAAGCAAGGATGCATTAAAACGTAAATTTTACCGTTTACCAATTCAGTTTTATTCAAACCAAATAGTTTGCCTGCTTGCTCATATGTAAAAAGATTAGCTTGACTACTTACTCATATGTAAAAGATAGCTCTCACGAAAAAACAATAGATGGCACTCCAATCAAAAATTCTTAAAGATGTGTCAGTAACACCATAAAATTTGATTTCTATTCTAACTTATCAGTGTTTTGCGAAAACAATAATAATTGTAATAAATGGACTAAAAAGTAGAAAATAATATTTCTCAGTCCCCCAGAATATGTTTTGATAACTTTTGATTTTGAAATTTTAGCAAAAGTCATTATAAACAATTAATGACATTGAAAATGAAAAGCGTGGGGCGCATGTAATACACTTGAATTGATATGAAAAGTAACATATGTATGTATGTGGACATATGAATAGCGACCGCTTAAAATCGATCTCAAATTTGTACTTTCGCTGTAGAATAATATGTAATTTGACTACTGTCAATGAAATCGAATGCTTTATACTGAATGCGCTCCACGTTTTTCGTTTCCAATGTCATTAATTGTTTATAATGACTGTTGCTAAAATTTCAAAATCAAAAGTTATCAAAACAAATTCTGTGGGACTGAGAAATATTATTTTCTACTTTTATTAGACATTCAAGCGTTAAATTTTCTTTCGTCAACTCTTTCGTCCTCATTTTTGAAGCGGAGCGAATCGCGAACTCAAAGTAATAAATTTATAGTTTAAAAAACTAAAAATTCACCTTTATTACAACGTGAACTAAAAAGAAAAAAAATTATAGAAATACAGATTTCGTTAAATTGGAATAGGAAGTTCCCTAACTTGATCTAATTATACTTTTAAAACCAACCTAAAAATGGATTAAAGTAATTGACAATAAAATTAATTTTGCCGGAAAAAAGCCGTGGGGTTAGACCGGTTCACAAAAAAATTGTTTTTTTCTTTTCATGATATTAGTAGAGGAATAAGTTGCTCTATATGTCCAAAGACATTTTTTCAAGGGCTCCCCCCATTATCTTGAATAAAGGATTAGCGAATCGTCTTTGAATGAATTTTTGATTCATTCTTCAATCAAATTCTGAAATAGGACGTTCTTGAAAAGTTTTCTGATATAGGGCGTTTCCGAAATGGCTGCCGATAAATTTATCAATTTTGAGTTATTGGGTTGACTTGATTAACCTTTAGATGTGGCGTGCGCCTTGATGTTGTCTGTCACACAAAGCGGAGGGACTTACAGTTTTACCCCGACTCTGAACGGCGATTGTATTTTTATGAGAAGCTGTTTTTCATGGCAGAAACAATATTGCCATTAAGCCACAATCACTTCTAGACTTTAAAAAATTGGTCAAAAATAGTGTTCTTAAAAAAAAACATGCAAAATCCAACGGATATATTAAAAAAAAAAAACATTTTTTGTATTTTTTATTATACCAATATTATAGATTTTGAAACGAGAAACAAGATTCCACTGTTTAAAAAAGGAAAAAAATGTCAACTCCTCAATTTGAAAAATGCATTATATATTGCATTTTTTATGATTTGCATGCAGCCGTACATCCTTCACACAATTTTATATCCCTCGAACAACAAGTCATTTTTAGTGCTATTCAAGGCCTTTAATTTAAGCCAAGGTAGAAGTCTCTAGGCCCTTTGAGAGCTAAATTATTACGATTCTGAAGTTAAACTTCGAAATTTCAATCGAAATTTTACGCATTTTTTTTCTAGTTTCGGAGTAAAAACTAGTACAGAAGTTTCGAAGTTTGGTTTAAAATTGTTATAACTTGGCTCTCAGAGGGCCTAGAGGCTCTAATTAAAGATCTTGAATTCCACTTTTGTTCGAGGGATATAAAATTGAGCGAAGGATGGATAGCTGCATGCAAAAAAAAATTCAATATGCAATAAATAATGCATTTTTAAATTAACGTGTTAAAATTTTTTTCGAATTTTGAACACTGGAATCGTGTTGCTCGTCTCAAAATCTATATAAAAAAATCCCTCGAAAATTTTATTTAAAATTTTTAATGTAGTTGATTGGTTTATCCTTATTAATGCATATATATGTGTAAACTAAATGGTTCCATTTGAAAATACAACCTTAACTAATAGCCAAATATAAATTTAGTTTAGTAAGTAGATTGGAGTACCAAACTTACAATTTTTGATTTGGAAGATCGAAGGATTTCGGCAGCCAGTTAGAAAACGCCCTATTTCAGAAAACTTTTCAAGAACGCCCTATCTCAGAAGTCGTTTCAAATGCGCCCCAACTCAGCTAACGATTCAAAAACGCCCTATCTCATCACATTTTCACTACATTTTCATTTGATATAGGGCGGTTTTGAACCGAAATCTTGAAATAGGGCCTTCTTAAACCAAATTCTGGGATAGGGAATTTTTCAATCAAATTCTGAAATAGCGCGTTCTTCAATCAAATTCTGAAATAGGGCGTTATAGAAAAGTTTTCTGATATAGGGCGTTTCCGAAATGGCTGCCGAGATAGGTCGATCTTCGACTCAGGTGTCGAAATTTGACTACTATTTTCTTACTACGAAGATATGTAGGACAGGCATATAAAGAATTAATGAATGTGAAGTAAATAAATGTCGTCGCCCTTTTGCCGGAAGCATGAATGTGCAAATTTATCAATTTTGAGTTATTGGGTTGACTTGATTAGCCTTTAGATGTGGCGTGCGCCTTGATGTTGTCACACTAAGCGGACGGACCTACAGTTTTACGCTGACTCCGAACGGCGATTGTATTTTTATGGGAAGCTGTTTTTCATGGCAGAAATACACTCGGAGGTTTGCCATTGCCTGCCGACGGACGACCGCTGTTAAGAAAAAACCTTTTTCTGTATTTTTTGCGATGTTGCTTTGACCAGGGCTTGACCCCAGGTGGTGATGAGTGAAATCACGCACTGCTTACCACTACACCACAGCGGCCGACCGTACACGGAAACCACTTATTTCACAATGTCAATTACCTCAATGCAGAGTTAATTCTCGTAAAAATATTCAAACCTGATTTCCTAAAATTTTAAATTTTACACACTCATGTTTCTGGCATGCGGGGTTTTAGAAAAACTATTCGAAAAGCAGACGTCTCTGTTGCACAGTAAATCGGTTAATCGTTCTGCAATTAATTTATATATTATTACACAAACTTAATTTTATGGTACACTTTTGAGGTACTTAATCCTCATTGATTTTCATTAAACTCATATCAAAAGAAAGAGGAAGTGGTGTAAATGTGCCGTATTTAATTCTTAACCCTCTAAGAGCCACAGTGAGCAAAATACTCAAAAAACCCATTTTAAAGTCCTGATCAGTGTTGTTGTTTTAGCCCTTTGGTGGCTAGATTTAGCTAACACATACTTTTTACATACTTATCTTCGTCTTTATCATTCACCATCTTCTTTATTCATCTTCATCTTCATCTTCATCTTCATCTTCATCTT
>NW_023458555.1:116198299-116222854 GCF_013731165.1 Rhagoletis pomonella
TAACCACGCCCACATCCCATATAACGGTAATTTAGAGAAATACAAAATCTTCGATAAATCAGTAAATATTAAAGCTAATTTATTCAAAATTGATGCTTGCAACAATTCTTTACCAAGAAATACGTTTATGGTAAAATTTTGGAAAAGGGCGGGGCACCGCCAACTTATGATCACATATATATATATCGGTAACCGTTCTACCAATTTGTACCAAACTCGGTGTGGTTATTGTGCTTGCCACATATAAGCAAATTATTGAAATCGGACTAAAATTACGGCCGCTTTTCATATAACGGTAAATTTCAGAAATGCTTGAAACTTCAATATTTCGAAATTGAAGGACGCCAATTTACTCAAAATTGATACACCCCGGCTTACCATCTAGCGGTAGGTTTCGGAAAGGTGAAGAAACATATATTTAATACCTGCGCCGGGTATTTACTGATCGGCTCCGCCCGAACTTAGACTTTCTTACTTGTTTGCAATAAAGTTTTTCTTTATTTCTTTATCTGTTTAAATAATGCTACGGTCTTGGTTTTAAGCTACGTATTCTTCATTAAATGTTCATGTTTTAAACAAGGATTTACATATTTATGCAAGTTAACAAGAAAATGTAGCTACTTCAATAATTATATTCGTTTAAGTACCCGCATCGAGGTACTTAAGCGGCTTCTTTTAAGTACCCAACCCGCCTAAGTAGCTCAAAATGCTGACATTTTTCATGAGGTACTTAAGCGGGATTTACTGTGCATGAAATCAGCAACGTGAATACAAAAACGCAACACGTGATATTAATGGCAGCCCTGCTAGATGTACGGATTTTTCCGTACGGTACGGATTTTCAGGGGTGAAAATGGTTGTACGGATTCAACGTACGGATTTTTAGCTTTCCGTCAAGATTTACGAATTTTTGTACGGATTCTTGGAGTCTTTTTTTCATATTCTAAAAATTTTACTATTTTACATATATCTCATAGGTTTTTTATAGTTCCTGAACTATCCATTTTTTTATTAAAAAATCCGCTATTTTCGTACTTGAAATCATTTATTAACAGCTTGACTATTTCTCACCCGATTTTACAAATCAAACATGAGAAGAGGATTTATAGGCCTTTAAAATTACGTATAACAATCTGTTGGTAGACTTCGATTGTTGAAATTTTTTGTCGCGTAAAATTAAAAAAACCCCTTACTTTCTTTATAACTTTAACCAACCTTCAAACATTATACTGTTACTCGGTAGGGTCGACAACCCACTTGAAAAGTTTTGTGTGTAGGTGTATTGTAGGTTATTTATCAAAGAAAGGCGAAAATTGTGGAAAACAATTTGGAAAGGATGCTGAAATATTTAGATCTGAAAACATTGCGTTTCTTGCTGATGAAGTGCTTTTCGAAATCAAAATGTCAACTGTGTCGACCAGCAGCCTGATTCTAACTTTCGTTATAGCTAAAATATGCTAAGATATGAAAGCTTACATTTTATCCGCTTTTCGCTAAAAATAGATCAGCCTAAATTTTAGTATCCGCAAGTGGCGCTATGCAACAAAAGCAGCTGTCAAAATTTACTTTCATTGTTGGTGGTAAAGAGCCCATTTTAATGGTGATAAATACTGAAAATGGATAAAAAAAAATAGCAGCCTAAATTCGGATTACATTTCATCTCCTGTAGCGTAACCATTCGCAAAGACTATTGATGAAAAGCCTTCGCAAAAAGGCAAATCTTTTAGAGAATCTACGCATTGCTGTTTCGAATTTTTTATCCAAGGTGAATACAGCTTTGAACATTCTTTTCACAAATTAGTTTCAAAAACTTTCGTATTCTTTTCAGGAGCTTATCAACGGTTTTTGGTAAATGTGTGCCTTAAAAATTATGCAACTATGTATTATCAATTATCAAAGAAAGTATTACGTTTACCTGCACTGCCTCTACACTAAACCTAATTTTACAAGCTTTAATTTATTTTGCTCATCTCGCAGAACAACGAAAACGGCTATCATTTTATGTAGTATGTAGTTTTATGTATAGATAATTAGATACCATTGGGAAAAAATTTCACTTGCAGTAATTTCTACGTGGTAAGTGCTCCTCTATTATTTGGTTTCATAGGGATTCGGATTCCTTCCTCATTGAAGTAGTAAAGAAATTTCGCTGTACTGTATAAATAAGTGAAACGGAAATGTTTTATGAAGACTAACTGCCTTATGAATCTCTCCTCAAGGCATATCTGCGAAACATGTAGTAATTTTTTTTAATTTACGAATTTCAATGCCATAATGAATGGTTAGATGAAATCATTTATGTACATATGAAGTTCATACTATGAACATACATATTTTATTATGTAGCTCATTTAAAGGGGGAGGGGGTTGAGTATGGTAAGCAAATAACTTGTGTCAATACCAAGCTTATTGGATAATGTTTTCGAGTACTACTTAAACACATATACTGATCATTTGACAATTAAAAAACATTGCGCGGAAAAGTCTGTCTTACGAATGCTAAGTCGTGTTTTCACATTTTATTTACTGACATTACATTTCTTTTTAACGGTTGGCATCATTTTACATTAAAATAGTGCAATATTTTAGCTGCTATTAATTTCGCACAGAAAAATTAATCATTTGACCTAATGTGCAGTGGTCAAAAAATTATAGCCGAACCACTTTTTACCAAGTTTTAACGTATTATTTTTGTTGTCAATGAACTTTTCTTATTTTTTTTTATAAAAAATATAGCTCATTCTTTAACAAAACCCGTGTAAATCCAAGTTTCCAAATTTGTGCAATATTAAAAAAAATTCAACAAATTTTCGTGCAAATTTCGAACTTTTTAAAAATTCTAAAAAATCAATCGAAATTTTTAGCCATTTGAACCTCATACTTTTTTCTACAGGAATTCAATGCGCCACAAAACTGCATACTTAATTAAAAAACTCGAAATTTTTACGAAAATTTTTTGAATTCTTTTTTAAATTGCAGACATTTTTAAGGCAGTGTCACTCGATTGGTACATTTGTACAGATTTGTACATTTTTATATTGGGCTATTGGTAAAAAAAGGGACAATTTTGATTTTTGTAGTCAAAAGTTCGGCACAATACAGCGATGTTATATTGAAAAATTTAAAAAAATTAATTTTCGTGATTGGGATTAAGGAAAATATTTTGGGTGTTCACACAATTGGGATACGATTTGCATCGAATTTTGGAAAATACCCAATCGTGTGACACTGCTTTAAACTTGTAATTATACAGATGTTTTTAAAGAATGAACTATAAAAAATTAACCAAAATTAAATAACAGCAAAAATAGACTTTGTTGCTTTTTCAATTTTTCCTAATAAACAGTCGTGGTACAAAGCTCAATAAATAATATTAAAATAAAATGTTAATAAGCCACAATAACATTGACAAATACATAGTTTAGGAAGAGCCTGCCTGAAACTATACAACAAAGCAAATAAGCAAATGAATGTATAAATTGAAAATGAATTAGCAACAAGAGTTTACGGGGTGTACACAGCTCAGTGGTTAACGCTTCTGACTTTGCACATCAATTACGCAGGTTCGATACCTGCTGAAGTCTAGAAAAAAAAGTCTGATGAAGAGATGTGGGGATCTCCGAAATAACTGCTATAACTTCTACCGCTTAGACTTTGTTGCTTTTTCAATTTTTCTAAATAAACAATCGTGGTACAAAGCTCAATAAATAATATTAAAAGCAAAAATAATATTTAAAAAATTGTGAAAATTTGGTGTGGCTATAATTTGTTCGACTACTGTACATAAGTTGACTCTGATTACTCAGCCGTGCTATCATAGTAGCACAATGCCACTATGCGCATTTTAAAATTTTCAGGCAATAGCCTCATGCGATTATCGGTAATATTTTTTGTTGTTTGTGTGAAATATGTTATTTTATCATTATTTTTCTTTTAATCAAAATATGTTGAAATAAAAGTGAAATTGAAAATTATTTTGACGCTTTCGTAAGTCCACGTTTTTCTGCAAATTACAGAGCTTGGCTTAGGTATTATTAATTTTTTAATCATAAAAAAATTATATAGTAATTTTTTCACAAAAATTCAAACAAATTTTCCACAAAAATTCAAACGGAAAACTTAAAAAAAAAAATTGTCAAGCAAATAAAAAATGGCCAAATTTCCCCCAAAATATATGTACATAAATACTTCCAAAGAAGCAACACATAAAACGTTCAACGAATGAAGGCAACATTGTGAAATATAAGGCAGACGAATGTCAGAAAATGAACAGAGAATGCTGCCTTATTACTTCATCTCTTTATTGCGCTATGCACAATTGCGGCGCACGACGGCTTCCGTCAGTTGATTGAAAATTGTCATTAAAATTAAATATTTTTTCGGTACCTGTATGTATATTTTCTTCAAGAAAAAAATTGATGAAAACATTGGCAAACTTGTGAAAATAATAAAAATTACTACAATAATACTCAATCAACATTGTGCCGTCCCTGCTGGGCGGTAAAAATATAAATAAATTAAATCAACCGAAAAACGTCGGTGGTAAAAACGCTTCCGCCGCAATTATGGACCATTCCATATGCCTTTGTGAGTTTTAATTTTGACAGCGGTAACCGTCGACCGCTTTACCGTCGCCCGCTCCAATTCTGTGTAGAGCTAGGAATGAGTAGTGGGGGGTTTAAATTCGATTTTTTCCGATTTTTGAACGTTGCCAAACCATTCGATTATTCCATTCGAATTTGAGTGGTTCAAATTTGATTTAATTTGAACTTTTTAGAATTTTCAACAAATTTTTACACTGGAATTTTAAAAGTTTGTTTGAGAGCATGATACATCAAATCGAAAGAGATTCAATTGAACTTACGTTAATGTGATTCATTATCCGTATCGTTTTTTTTCTGCCGGTTTCACTAAAGAAATTTAAGTGAAAAATTATTGTTTTTCTTAAAGTTTCCATATTAAATGCAAATAAAAAAAATATTTTTCACTTAAATTGCTTTTGTTAAACTGGCTTTTACCATCACAACAAAAAAAAGAAGTGTTTTTCTCAAATAAATTGCTCAAAATGATATCAGACAAAAATACAAATATTTATCAAATATATCATGTATTTTTTATATCAATTAAAACAACTAGCATATAATGAGTTTATAATTTTTTTTCTTGCTTAACAAAAACAAACGAAAATTGTTCATATGTACATAGTTTTTTTATGTTTTTTTTTAATGTAATTCACAACGGTTGCCATGGTGGCAAGTATATAATTTGCAAATGCAAATACAAATCCAAGACCATTTGCACAATATCCTGAACAGCCTATATGGATTACACAGGCACATCATATGTATGTATATATATATATATGTATGTATCATATGTATGTATGTACTTAAATTTATTAAGTCTAAAATCACATTTCTTATTATATTTGTTATATACCCCTTCGTGTTTCACAAATTTCGCAAACATAATATTTTCAACCGTTTGCACAAGATTCAAATAAAAAAATATACGCTTCATATGAATCATTTTTTCTTAAAACAATGTATCAATGAGGGTTCATATCCAAAATAATAATAAAGTTTGCATCAATTTCGAAGAATTCGGATGGAAATAGAACACTGGAAATAACTAAGTTGTACCACTTACTGGAGGATGGTTCCGTACGCAGAAGTGGAAAACTTTTGACTGCCATTCACCTGAGAGTGGCCAGAAGCGATTCTTGTGCGTACGGTTCAAATCGAAGCTCACAATGTCCGGATATTTATATCCACGTATCCTCTGGGTAGCAACCAAACACCCGTTTGTAAGCGAGCTAAAGTGAGAATACGTAAAAATTCGGGTTGCGCTGGGTTTGGGTCCGGCCACGTTAAAACCCCGCCCAATGAAAAAGAACAAACAGCCTCGGATGAGACCCCTTTTTTTGATGAAGCCCATAACAAACTTATAAAGGACTGTGATTTAAGGGTATGCACCTGGAATATCCGGACACTTATTGGGGAAGGTACCTCTGCCCGGCTGGTTGATGTTCTCGAGAAGACGATGCGATGCGATGGACGGGGCAAGGAAAAGTAAGCGTGAAGCCTTGCGACGTCTACTACAGTTGCCACGTAAAGGATTCGTGGTAGGAGAGAGACGCCGACGCCGAGTACTGGCGTTCACCCCGATGGACGAACGTCTAGCCACAATCCGCATCAAAGCTAGATTCTTCAAAATCTCGCTCATCTGCGCCCATGCCCCGACGCTTGGAACGTGCATATGAGCGCTGCCCCCGACACGATGTCAAAATCGTGCTTGGCGATTTAAATGCCAAGGTGGGCAAGGAAGGGATCTTTGCCGTCACTGTTGAAAAATTCAGCCTCCGCGACGAAACTTTCGACAACGGACTGAGGCTGATCGACTTTGCCGGGGCCCGAAACATGGTAATATGTAGTACTAGGGTCCAGTATAAGAACATCCACCAAGCTACATGGCTGCAGATCGAAAAACGTGGAACCAATTCGATCATGTTGTGATAGACGGAACGAACGCTTCAAACATTTTAGACGTACGTACATTCCGAGGCCAAACATCAACTCGGACCACTATCTTGTTGTAGCCAAGATACAACAATGCAAGGAAAGCTTAACGTCGAAAAGCTGTAATCACAACAGACGGCCAATTTATTTGCCACTCGACTCACACACCTGCTCTCTGAGAGCACTCCTCAACAATCCGACATACGCGAGCAGTACAACCCCATTTTCCGATCATTAAGTACCGACGCCGAAAAAGTAGTTGGCTTTCAGCCCAATTTTGAGGCCGAAAGAACAACTGGTACGATGAGTGATGTCAAGAAGGCGCAGATACAAAAGACGGGTTAGGCGACTTACGGAAGGCTTCAAGACCGGGGCGAACTCCTGTAAGAACAACAATGGCGCTTTAGTGACCGATGTCCAGAATATACTTAAATTGTGGAAGGAACACTTTTACAGCAGCGCTGAAAGTAGTGGAGAAGACGAACCCGAGTCCCCAGTCGATGATGATGGAGTAGCTGTCCCACCGCCTGACTATGAGGAGGTACGATTTCGCGGCTAAAAAACAACAAAGCTGCTGAAGCTGACGGCCTGCCAGTCGAGCTATTCAAGCGCGGCGGCGAGGAGTTGATGAGGTACATGCAGATGGTCAGATGAACGCATGCCCGACGCCTGCAGTTATGTGTGCTCTGCCCAATCCACAAGAAAGACGACCCCGCCATACGGCCTTATCAAGTGCATTGTGCGAAAGACTGAAGCCCACCGTTAACGAGTGATTGGACCTTATCAGCGTGGCTTTAGGCCTGGAAAATCAACCATAGATAAGGTATTCACCATACCCCAAATCTAGAAAAGACCCGCGAGAATAGGATCGACACACGCCATCTATTTGTCGATTTCAAAGCCGCTTTCGACAGCACGAAGAGAAGTTGCCTTTATTCCGCGATGTCTGAATTTGGTATCCCCGCGAAACTAATACGGCTGTGAAAAGTGACGTTGAGCAATACCACCAGCTCCGTGAGAATAGGGAAGGACCTCTCCGACCCGTTTGATACCAAACGAGGTTTCAGTCAAGGGGACTCCCTTTCGTGTGATTTCTTTAATCTGATGTTGGAGAAGATAATAAGAGCCGCAGAACTGAACCGCTCAGGCACAATTCTTTACAAGAGCTTACAATTGCTCGCGTATGCCGACGACATCATTATTATCGGTAAAAACAAGGGCTACGTCTGTTCTGCCTTCTCGGGATTGGATAGAGAAGCAAAGCGAATGGGTCTGCTGGTGAACGAGGACAAAACGAAGTATCTCTGTCATCACACAAACAGTCAGAGCATACGCGTCTTGGCACCCACGTCACAGTTGACAGTTACAAGTTTGAAAAAGTAGACGACTTCGTTTATTTGGGAACCAGCATTAACACCAATAATAATATCAGCCTTGAAATCCAACGGAGAATCACTCTTTCCAACAAGTGCTACTTTGGTCTGAGTAGGCAATTGAGAAGTAAAGTCCTCTCTCGTCGTACAAAGATCACACTCTCTAATTCACTCATCATGCCAGTGCTGGTGTACGGCGCGGAGGCATAGACAGTGAAAGCATCTGATGGGGCGACTCTTGGAGTTTTCGATAGAAAGATTCTGCGAAAGATTTACGGACCTTTACGCGTTGGTGATGGCGAATATCGCCGACGATGTAGCGATGAGCTGTATGAGCTTTACAACGATAT
This sequence comes from Rhagoletis pomonella, assembly GCF_013731165.1. Classification (NCBI taxonomy): domain Eukaryota; kingdom Metazoa; phylum Arthropoda; class Insecta; order Diptera; family Tephritidae; genus Rhagoletis; species Rhagoletis pomonella. Next base: position 116,206,541 of record NW_023458555.1, read on the forward strand.
AGACATTGTGAATTGAAATTCAGCGGCTCCGATAGCTTGACCATGTCGTTCGAATGGGCAGAAACGCTCCTGCTCTGATAATCTTCAACGCGGGCTGCGATGCTGGTAACAGAGGAAGAGGAAGACCTCCTCTGCGTTGGAAAGACCAGGTGGAGAAGGGCTTGGCTTCACCTGGCATTTCCAATTGGCGTTGGTAGTTTTTTTGGTTCCAGCTGTTCATAACACACTATTTTACAACGCTTTTTATGTATAATCTTCATGAAAGTTACATGTATCGTCGAGAACATGGTTACATGCAGAATTTTAAATTAATTATTATTATTGCCCATACAAAATGTACAAGTATTGCTTTATTAAATGCAAAGTTATGCGAAAATCTAAATATTCCTAAATAATAATAATAAATATTTATAATATAATAAATATTCCTAAATAATCTAAATAAAAGACGAAAGCAAATCAATCGTATATATGTATGTTTATATGTACATTTATAAATGTATGGCATCCCAGTCGCTCAATGCAGAAGGAACACCAGTTATGTATAGGGAAAATAAGTTAATATTTATTTTAACTTAAATCTACAACATCAAGATAATTGTAAAAATCACACGCCTGTTTTATCTCCTCGAAGCCGGAACAGAAAGAAAGAGTAAGAATATGCCGCTGTCAAATTGGATTGAGCAGTGTTGCATTTTATGTGTTGTCGCAGCGTTACCACAATACTCCCCCAGACATCTAGGTCGCGTAGCGAGGTGGGAGTCTGACTAAACGTCCAGCTCTTGTCTTCTTCTCGGAGGACGTAGGGTCTGCAACGTCTTCTTGAAGTTCGAATTCGTTTGGGCTTTGCGAGCCTGCAAAAGGCTGGCATACAAAAGCAGGTTTGATGCGGTCTATTGAAACTGTAACTGATTTGTTGCGTATTTTAACTTTATATGTTTTACTTGAGCGTTCCTCTACCTCGTATGGTCCGTTGTATGGTGGTGTCAGAGAAGGTCGAACAGTTTCGTTACGCACAAAAACGTGAGTAGCTGTGGCGAGTGCTGGAAACACCAAAGGCTTGCGCTTGTGGTGATGCGCTGTGTCTGTCGGTTGCAAATCGTGCATGTTAGCTAACAACGTTTGGACAAATTCTGATGGAGATGCAGTTCTGCGGGTTTCACACATATCTCCCGGAAGTCTGAGTGTAGTACCATAAACCAACTGAGCGGGTGTTGCCTTGATATCTGGTTTGTACACTGATCGGAGGCCAAGCAGAATAAGTGGAAGCTGGTAAGACCAATTTGTTGAATTCGTACACATAATCGCTGTTTTGAGAGTTCTATGAAACCTCTCAATTAAACCGTTCGATTGCGGGTGATAAACCGTCGTTCGCAAATGTGTTACGTCTAATGGTTGCGATAACTCTCGAAAGAGTGTCGACTCAAACTGCCTACCCTGGTCGGTTGAGATGCGAAGGGGCACTCCGAAGTGCTTGATCCACCCGTTAAGTAATGCGAGAGCTATGGTGTCTGCGTTTACGTCCGATAGCGGGATTGCTTCTGGCCATCTGGAAAATCTATTAATAATCGTTAAGCAGTATCTATTACCATTTGATGGCGGCAAGGGGCCGATGATATCTATATTTATGTGCTCACATCGCACCGAAGGTAAATTGTACCTTTCAATTGGTGAAGTGACGTGCCTACCCACCTTTGAGCGTTGACATGGTATGCAATGCGTTACGTATTTACTAACGTCGGCTTCCATATTCTCCCATACAAACTGTTGCTTCACTAATCGCGCGGTGGCTCTTTTTCCTGGATGCGCTACATTGTGCAACTTCGCAATGACGGCTTGTCGTTGTGGAGCTGGTATATAAGGACGCGCTGAACTGCCGGAAACGTCGCAAGTGATAGGTGTAGCGTCTGGAGACAATTTTATTTGTTTGAACTGTAATGTTGTGTTGTTTGATTGCATTAGTCTTTGAAGTTCTTCGCATGTTTTTTGCTGCTTAGCTATCTCCTCGTAATCTATAACGCCATCTACAGCGATATGGACGGCGTTGATGCGCGAGAGGGTATCTGCAGTGATGTTAGCAGCTCCTGGTATGTGCAGTATGCTTGTTGTGAACTGGCCGATAAGGTCGAGATGACGAATTTTTCTAGGTGACGCATTGTCTTTCATTTGTGAGAAAGCAAATGTGAGTGGCTTATGATCCGTTGCTACCGAAAATTGTCTACCTTCAAGTAAATGTCTGAAGTGCTTAACAGCGGTGTAAATCGCGAGCAATTCGCGGTCATATGTGCTGTATTTGCACTGCGCGGGTGTAAACTTTCTTGAAAAAACGCGAGTGGTTGTGGTTGCCCATCGATAAGCTGGTGTACTACCGCGCCCATAGCTGTATCGCTTGCGTCGGTGCATAATATCAAGTCAGCCGATGGCGCCGGGTGTGCTAACAGTATAGCGCCTGCTAAGTCGTCCTTACATTTTTGAAAGTGATGCATTGATTTATTGTCCCAAGCTATAGGAGTTCGGTCTTTCTTCTTGTTCCCTGTAATAAGTGCAAGTGCTGCTGTTGGTCAATTTCGTGTGGTATAAACCGACGATAGAAATTTACCATGGCCAAGAATCGTTTAAGCTCGAATGCGAATTTTGGCAGGGGAAATTTGCGAATGGCTTCTACTTTTGTGGGTAAGGGGCTTATACCTTCCGGTTGGACTAGCCTAAAAACACGATTTTCGCTGATCTGAATTTACATTTTGAAGGATTTATGGTCAAAGAATGTTTTCGTAGCCTTTCAAAAACTGAACCAAGGAGCCACGTATGCTCTTCGTTTGTTGTGGATGCGACGCAAATGTCATCCACATAGCTGAATGCAAAGTCCAAATCTCTCAATGCTTCATGCATATACCTTTGAAAGGTTTGTGCGGCGTTTCGCAAACCGAAGGGCATACGTACGAACTCGAATCGGCCGAACGGTGTGGTGACAGCGGTCTTTGGTATATATTGTACGGCTGCACACCGACAGCGCATATAGCTCGGCTTGCCAATTTCGTCTGCCCATCGATGATAGTGGTGTTATGCATATCAATTAATATGTTGTACTTACTCAGAAAGTCTGCGCCTATTATATTGTGCTTTGTGTCAGCAGCGACAAAAGTCCACTTGAAGGGTCTTCAAAGTCCTAGGTCGAGGGTTAATCGTATGACACCAAACGTTTCTATTTTCGTATTGTTTGCGGCATATAATTGAGGTGTAGTTTGTGCCAGTACTGGTCGTTTAACAGCTGCAGCATTTACAATTGAAACGTCTGCACCTGTATCAATTAAAAAACGAAGTTTGGAACGGTGATCGTTGATAAAAACTCTGTGGGTGTTTGGCCGTGAACTTGTAAAATTAGACATGGTGCAGCCTGTTTGGTTTGAAACGACGGCATTAGCTGCAGAAGTCGCCGTCGAGATTAGTTTTTTTGTTCCTTAAAGTTGCAAGGATAATTGCATTTTTGCGCCTTGGTTCCGAATATCTTGTGATACCAACACATTTGTTGCGAGTTCGCAGAGGAACGTAGAGGGCTGTTTTGGCGACTTGGAGACCGTGCTCGTTGATGGCTTTTATTGCTCTTTTTCTCAATGCGTGCGAGTGCTCGTTCAATACGCTCGATTCTGCTTTCAATGGAAGCATTGGAATCCGCGTGTGCCGAGCTTTGTTGGAGGGGCCGTGTAGAGGAGCCGGCGCTAACAGCCTCTACTGAATTGACCCGGACAACGTCGATGATTTCACCAGCTATTGACGCCAGTTGTTCCAGTGTCATCTCAGGGTTACCTTTGTCGATTCCAGTGATTACGGCGCGCGCTGAGACAGGTAGCTTTTGCAGCCAAAAATCTTTTATGAGTTTCTTGTCCGTAGTGACTCCGGTTCTTTGTAACTGGGACAACATGTGACTAGGTTTGTTGTCACCAAGCTGAATCCCCGAAGTGAGTTGCTCCAGGCGTGCGATTGGCGAGATCGAAAATTTGCTTAAAACTGCGGTGCGAAGGGTGGCGTACTTATCCTTTACTGGAGGATTTCGTACGATATCGAGGGTTTGTTCGTGCAGGCGCTCATCCATGTACATTACTGCGATATTAAACTTAGCGTTGTCCCGTTGGTTCTGGTTCATTTTGCCGAAATTGTTTATGGAGAAAAACGCTTCCAAGCGGGTGAACCATGACTCGATGCTCTGTAGCGAGAAACCATTCAGTAGTGGCACTTGGACTCGGGCGGCGAAACTACTAATATCAGCGCTATCGTCGGTGCAGGTGCTATTTTCGGAGGTGGTGTCGCCTGAATTTCCGTCGTTGGTTCCCATGATGCAAGTTCGCCCACGTTTCTCGGATGTTCGAACCAATATTTTAATCGGGAGGAATCCGCCTTGTGTCGTTGTGTTCAGATTCGGGGTCACCAGTTATGGCATCCCAGTCGCTCAATGCAGAAGGAACACCAGTTATGTATAGGGAAACTAAGTTAATATTTATTTTAACTTAAATCTACAAAATCAAGATAATTGTAAAAATCACATGCCTGTTTTATCTCCTCGAAGCCGGAACAGAAAGAAAGAGTAAGAATATGCCGCTGTCAAATTGGATTGAGCAGAGTTGCATTTTATGTGTTGTCGCAGCGTTGCCACAAATGCATACACACTTACATTTTCATTTGTTTGTCTTTTTGGATGCATGAACAATTTGGTAGCAGAAATAGGTAATATCAATGAAATGAAGTTTACAAATATGTACCTTATAAATTTAGGTTTATTTATTAATTAGATATGTGAATGACAACGTGGGGGACAAATATGCACATGAGTAGCGAAGCTGCCACCCATCCAATGGCAACTTACACGTCTTTATTAGAAAATATTTGAAAACTGAATTATTTCCATAAATATTTAAAATATTGAAAGATTTCTTAAATAGTTTCGGCTTAGATTAGCGAGATCTTTACTAATTGCAGGGAGAATCCGACGCTTTTATATTTTTATTATTATTTTAAAAAAACTTTCCAAGTCGAAAATAATTAACAATTGAATTGAATTATTTCCATAAATTTCGAAAATACGGAAAAAATTCATACAGACTTTCGACTTAGTTTAGGGAGATCTCTACAAAGAAAATAGAAAATAATTCTTTTCACAGTTTTTTGTTTTTTTTTTTCAAAAAATTTTAAGTCCAAAAGGTTTAAAAACTTAGTTATTTCCATAAATATCGAAAATTTGGAAAAAATGCTTACATCGTTTCTGCTTGGTTTTTTTATTAACCCAGTACCGATACATTTTTATACCCGACCGCACTTGTGCACAATGTATACATAAATGCTCAGAATGAATAGAGAAATCGATTAAGCCATGTCTGTCCGTCCGTCCGTCCGTGTACACGATAACTCGAGCAAAAACTGAGATATCTGAACGAAATTTGGTATGTAGGTTTCCGTTAATCCACGGTAGGTTGGTATTGAAAATGGGCGAAATCGGACCGTAACCACGCCCACTTCCCATATAACGGTAATTTTCGGAAATACCAAATCTGCGATATTTTAGTAGCTACTGAAGATTATTCACTCAAAATTGATATTTACAATAATTTTTAGACGAAAAATAATAATATTATAAATTTTTGGAAAATGGGCGTAGCCACGCCCACTTATGGTTACATGTGTATATCTTGGTAACCGCTGCACCAATTTCTTCCAAACTCGGCACAGTTGTTGGCCGAAAATTTTTAAAATCGGACAATAACCACGCCTACCTCCCATATAACGGTAATTTGGAGATATACGAAATCTTGGATAAATCAATAAATATTAAAGCTAATTTACTCAAAACTGATGCTTGCAACAATTATTTACCAAGAAATACGTTTATGATAAATTTTTGGAAAATGGGCGGGGCACCGCCCACTTATGATCACATATATGTATCTCGGTAAAATTTTTACCAATTTGTACCAAACACAGTACGATTATTGTGCTTGCCACATAAAAGCAAAACGTTGAAAATTATTGAAATTGGACTAAAATTACGGCCGTTTTCATGTAACGGTAAATTTCAGAAATGCTTGAAAGTGCAATATTTCGAAATGTAAGGTTGCTTATTTACTCATAATTGATACACCCCGGCTTACCATCTAGCGGTAGCTTTCGGAAAGGTGAAAAACATATATTTAATACTTGCGCCGGGTATTTAATGTTCGGCTCCACCCGAACTTAGACTTTCTTACTTGTTTCACTTGAAAATATCACAAAAATTGAAAATGCTATATAATATTTTCGATTTATTTTAGCGTTGTTTGTACAAGTCACCGAAAAGGATTTTCCTAAAAATCTATTTACAAAAAAATCTAACACCAATAAAGTTTTATAATTGAAAATCTAACAAAATATTAGAAAAATAGAAAAAATGCTATATAACATTTTCGATTTATTTTCAAGGTATTTGTAGAAATCACCGGAAAAGAGGATTTTTTTATCAAAAAATTGTACTTGTACAAAAATTTAATTTTCTTACTAAAACAATTATTGTCACAAAAAATCTAACACTTTTGGATTTTCCATTGGAAAATTTTCCCAAAATATCACAAAACTCATCAATATTCATATTTAATTAACAGTCCAAACGCTCTCGTGAGATCTAGCTCTGTTAATATTCTTCTATTCTGCTTTGTATTTTCCTTTCGCTGTTAAGTATTCCCAATATAGGCGGTTCTTAAAATGCGCTTCGCTTGTTCAGTTGGCTCGCATAATGTGGCATTCACAGTTTTCGGTCCTTCTCTATACTTTACGTTCTCATCGCCGCTGGCCAACATCTTGAAAATATTTTGGTATGATCGCAAGAATGCAGAAAGAGTCACTACGGTGTAAATTAAAAAATCTCGTTTGATTACAGCCGATCTAGGAGTAGAAATTTCTCTGCCACGTTTGGCAGGCAAACAAAAAAAAAAACAAAAGTAACCCCCATCGGTCAATGAAAATGAGTACTGGTCTATAATAAAACCGTATCTCGATTCACTAACGGCATTTTTACAACTACGCTTTTCCAATGAAAATACTCCAGCTTTTCCGCTGTCTAGATTGCACCCATTGTACTCGATTAGGGATGGGTAAATTCGATATTCGAAGCTTCGAGACCGAATTTCAATCGAATTTTCGCTCCAAAATGGCGAATTTTTGAAATCGAACTTTGTGGTGCTAAAATTCGGATAAAATCGAACTTTTCCAAAAAAAAATCGAATTTCGTCTTCACATGCAAAAAAACAACTATGCAACTTTCTTCTTTCTGAGTAAATTTGGCATCACTCTAGATAACGCACGTTTGACTTAGGGATGCAAGTCAAAAAAATACATTGACTTTTTGCCGATCTAATGCATCGATATATAGTATATAGAAATTGATATTTTCGATGCATCGCCTGAATTAAAAACATACAAGAAAATGGAACAATTAAGTATTAACTCAAAGTGAAATATATTTATTGATTTAAATAGTTGCAAATCCCATTTATAAAAATAAATTCATGTACCGTATATGAAAATCGATATTTTCGATGCATTGAATGAATTAAAAATAGACAGGCAAATTGAACAATCGGAACTTCGATAAATGTTTAAGTATTAACTCAAAGTAGTATGTATGTTTATATTATATATACGATATACATATCAGCAGGCAGGTCTTTCAATTACACTTGCACCCCAAAAAAAAAAATTAGTGTGATGTGCATTTGACCAGACCTACCTATGGTTATGTATTTCGACCCGCAGAATCAGAATTTGAAGTCAGTTTGGCCAATATACCTTTTAGATTTCGAGAAAACTTCAAAACCCCATTTTTATTGCCGATTGTCGCTATTTTTTACGTTTTTTTTTTTTTTAATTTTCTCGAAATATAGGAGGTATATTGGCCACACTGACTTCAAATTGCGGATCGAAATAAATAACCATAATTGTGTCCGGTCAAATGCACATCACACAAATTTTTTTTTTGTGTGCCGGTGTTATCTTTCCAAACTTATCCACATTATTGAAGATTCCAGCTATTTTGATGCTACAGTAGATATCTGGGCTGAATTTACTTTTCCAATTGTTAAGAGCTCGAACATTGTTTTTTTTTATAAATTTTAACAGAAACGATATGGTTTGTGTGGAGCTTGGGGCTTTTCCAGCTGATTTTAAAAAAGACATAGCAAACCTTAAAAAAAAATTCGTTAAATAGTTAATGACTGGGGCCTCAGCGATGATAAGATAATGGCATATGTCACTGACGGAGGAACCAATATCAAAGACGCAGTGAAACAAGAATTTGGGGAGTCGAAACAACCTGTAACCTGTTTTGGTCATACTATCAATAATAATGGTCAAGCGATCATTCAAAATAACAATGACGATGTTATCGACGATGATGAAAACGAAACGGAAGGAGGCACGCTAAAGGATCTTTCAAAAAAGGTAAAGAAAATAGTAAAGTTTTTTCGAACGAGCGAGGTGGCTGCGAAGAAGTTGAGAGTTTACCAAAAATGCAACGGTCAGTCACACTTAAAACTTATTCAAGAAGTGAGAATAAGGTGGAACTCTTGTTTTAAAATGCTGGAACGTTTTATAACGTTGTCTACATGTATTGCACAAGTAATTCTCCAGCTACAAATGGATAAGAACACGAGGGCCCTCACGCCTAATATGGTCACTGCTGAAGAAGTGGACACTCTTAAAGAAGTAACGGATATTCCTAAACCTTTGCATGAAATTAGTAGTGAACTCCGCGGTGAAAAAATGTAAACATAAGCAAGTGCATTTCATTAGTTGCAGGATTAAAAAAGGTTAAAGAAATAATTAGCAACATGTTTTAGAGTCATTTTGTACTTTTAAGATGACGTAGCAGACGTTGTAGACATTTACCAATAGATGAACAAAGTGATTAATGATGAATATGGCTGTATTTTATAGGCAACAATGACCATGGAACCGACTACAGCTTTAGGCAAAATAGCAAAGGACGTCCTGTTGCTCGAGGTCCAAAAACGGTACGCAAGTTTGGATGCGGTGGTTATTTACGGTGTGGCAACAATACTTGATCCAAGGTACAAGAAGGATGCCTTCGAAAACTCAATCTATTGCTCGCGGTCTGCTGCTTTTATTGGTACATTAGACAAATAGTTATTTACCATAAACTAGACGGCCTCGTATGCCCGAGGCTTTGCCACGCGCTGAATGTGTACATAAGTAAGTACATATACGCAACAGGTGGCAACCCTATTAAAAAATGAAGCCTTATTGCACACCTAATGGCCAAGTTCTTTCATTTCACATCTTCTATTCTTCCATTTTTGTAAACAGCCGGCAACTCTGTTCAAAAAAATAAAACCTTATTGCACATCTGGATGTCGAGTCCTCTCATTTAACGACTCACTATTTAGTCCAACGAACAGCCACGTCTTATAATTTTTCGTACAGGTGGCAACCCTCTTCGAAAATATAAAACCTTATCACACATCTGAACGCCGAGCCCTTTCCTCTGAGACGTAATTTTTTTTTGATGAATGAACTGGGCAACAAATAAAAAATGCCTTCACGTATTATATGCAAGGTTGTAATTTTGAAATAGGTGGCAGCCCCACTAAAAAGTATTAAAGCATTGCACATCTGAAGATCATATCATTTCAATTGTTTTTTTTTAATTGAATGAACTGTGAAAATTGTATGTACCTAATTAGTAAAAATTGTGGTTATTTTTAAATAGGTGGCAACACCACTCACAAAAATTAATGCTTTTTGCACATACGGAGACCATATCCTTTCACTTGGTATCTCATTTTTTAGTCCAACGAACGGTGAGGATGTTATCACTTTTAATAACGTGGCAACCCTACTCAAAAAATAAAAAATTATTGAAAATCTAGAGGCCAAGTGCTTACATTTGACATCTCACATTTTGTAATTCAACGCACGGATCTTATAAAATTTTAGACAGATGGCAACACTAGAAATGCTAAGCGATACAGAATATATAAAACAAAATCTCATTCAAATCCGTTCAGTAGCTTTCGGGATTAGCGTGGTCAAAAAATCTTGGCTTTGCTTTATACTACGTAAGGATAAGATAGTCATTTTAAATAAGTGCCAACCCTACTCAAAAAAATTAATCTTGTTGTACATACGAAGGCCATGCACTTTCATTTTGGTATCTGATATTTTTATCCAACGAACGGTGAAGATCTTATAGTTTTTAAACAGGTGGCAACCCTACTCAGAAAAATAATACATTATTACACACCTAGAGGCTAATGGCATTATTCATAAAAAATAAAGTAGGTTTAAAGAGCTTTATAAATTGACGTTTTCATACATTTTTTAATTTTCAAAGGCCATAAGTCTTTTCATTTAACAGTGATGGTGAAAAACTGATGCCTACGCTAATTAGGATTGAATGTAGTAATTTTCGTAGCAGGTGGCAAATCTATTCAAAAACTAAGACATTCGTGCTTTTCTAGAGACCATTCGATTTCATTTGACACCACATTTTTTGTAATCCAACGAACGGTGCGGATCTTATAGTTTTTTTAGAGAGGTGGCAGCCCTATCAAAATTCTAAGTAAAAAAAGGTCCCTCTGCTTTCGATACAGAGTATATCAGAGAAAATTCCGTCAAAATCCGTTCAGTAGTTTTCGAGATTACCGCGTACAAAAAATCTCGACTTTCCTTTATAATATGTATTTCTGTTTTTTAAACTTTGAATAAGTGACTTATTAATAACCAGTCAAACCCAAAGTAATGAATCTGTGGAAAGTAACGCTCAGCTTCAAACATCGGACGAAGGAGGCATATGGTCATATTTAGATCAAAACATTAGCCACAGTCAATAAACAAAAACCCTTTAGCACCTTACAGGCGTTGAAAAATGATTTTCCTATGCTTTTTCCAATTGCCCAAAAATTTTTGCAAGTTATGGCAACGTCAGTCCCATGTGAGGGACTATTTTCACATGCTGGACTTATAGCAACCCAGTTGAAGAACCCTCTCTCACCCGAACACTTAAATATGTTAATATTTTTGCGGTCGATTGGGGAAGAAATGCGGGACCAGGGGCGCACCCAGGAATATATTTTAGGGGGGGTTTTATTTTTCTGCAGATATATCACCGGAAAATACTGAAAATTTTCTTCAGATAATACGCTCTTTAAAATGTATTTATGCAAGTTTTATGTACAGTATATACAAATAAATAAACGTTTTAAAATTCATAAACTGCACTTTATTTACATAAGATTAACAGAACTCAAACACTTTTAACCGACTTTAAAAAAGGGGAGGTTATCAATTCGCCGGAATACGTAACTTTGGACCACGTGAACCGATTTCAATAATCATTTTTTTGTAGAAAGATGGTACCTCAAGGTTCGTCCCGTAATTTGGTTTAGAGATCCGATGATTGGATCATGATGAAATTAACGGTACCCCTAAATTTGAATATAAGAATTGAAGTCCGTTGTGTTCTTTCCTTAAAAACTACTTGTTTAATAAAAAGTGCTATAAACTCAAGATGCGCTCAACTTTCAAAAGTACCTAAGAAAAAATTTTATTGATTCCATGAATTTTTGCACTTTTATGATCCTTTTTTCGATTTCTGGTTTCTGTCTTTCGATAGAGATGGTGATTTTTCACGATTTCTAATTTTTTTTAATATTTCGAATACCGAAAAAATTAACTGAACTCTCAAGAAAAACGAAAAATTCATATAAAACGACGGACGAGAAATGGAAAAGAAATTTTCTTCTACCAAAATTTCTTAAATCAGTTTGCAGCTCTCAAGAAAAAAATGCTCGTATATTCATTTCCTCATGAAAATTTACAGCAAAAGCAAAGCGCTTTTTCAAGCAACAGAAATTATAATAAATATTTCTTATAATTTCCTTGAGAGCTGGATTCTTAGCTTTAAGATACAGTTTGTATTTGAGGTTATTAGCTTTAGGGGGGGTTTGAACCCCAAAACCCAGCCCTTGTGTGCGCTAATGTGTGGGACATATGAGGCTATTAGCGCAAGACTTGGTCTTGGTCTGTATAACCACCCTAACAGTGGCCGTAAAAAATAAGAGCACTTTAAATATTTGGACATGTTTTGACTTACTTTTCTTTTGTTGGTTTAATTCTCATAAATTTTTTATAAAAAAATGTACATATGTAGTTCGTTCTACAACAAATATCATATATGTAAATAAAATTTTCAAACTTTTTCAAAATTTAGGTAAATTCAAGAAAATTTCCAACTTATAAAAAAGTTGGGTTGGTTTTGTAGCCCGTTCAATTTCGGTATTATAAAATGCAAATTTGAAGTGGTTACAAATTACCGTTGATTTTTAATTGGGTTGAAATTATCGTGGATTTTTTAGATTTTTTTTACACACGCAATAGAAAAAGCGCAAAACCCACGGTAATTTGTAGCCACTTAAAACTTGCCAAAATTGAACGAGCCATAAAACTGCCAAACCTAATTTTTTTTTAATTGGAAATTTTGTTGAATTTACCTAAATTTTTAAAAGTTTGAACGTTTTATTTACATATATGATATTTGTTTTATAGAATGAACTGCATATGCATATTTCTTATAACAAATTTACGAACATTAAACCAACAAAAGCAAAGTAAATCAAAACATGTCCAAATATTAAAGTGCTCTTATTTTTACGGCAACTTTAAATCCAAAATTTATTTTTTTTTCAATTGTTAATTTTTTATAACTATTTAAGTGGTACTCTTCTCAAAACATGTCCAAATATTAAAGTGCTCTTATTTTTACGGCCACTTTAAATCCAAAATTTATTTTTTTTCAATTGTTAATTTTTTGTAACTATTTAAGTGGTACTCTTCTTCTTCTTTATTGGCGCTGTAACCGCCTAAGCGATTTTGGCCGAGTCCAAAACAGCACGCCAGTCATTTCTCTTCTGGCTACCTGACGCAAATTGGAAATGCCAAGTGAAGCCAAGTCCTTCTCCACCTGGTCTTTCCAACGCATAGGAGGCATTCCTCTTCCCCTGTTATCAGCATCGCGGCTCGCGTTGAATATTTTTAGAGCGTTTCTGTCCATTCGAACGCCATGGCCAAGCCAGCGGAGCCGCTGAATTGTAATTCGCTGCACTATGTCCATATCGATGTAAAGCTCATACAGCTCATCGTTACATCGTCTACGATATTCGCCATCACCAATACGTAAAGGTCCGTAAATCTTTCGCAGAATTTTTCTCTCGAAAACTCCAAGAGCCGCCTCATCAGATGCTTTCATTATCTATGCCTTCGCGCCATACACCAGCACAGGAGTGACTTATAGAGTGTGATCTTAGTACGACGAGAGAGGACTTTACTTCCCAATTGCCTACTCAGGCCAAAGTAGCACTTGTTGGCAAGAGTGATTCTCCGTGGGATTTCAAGGCTGACATTATTATTGGTGTTAATGCTGGTTCCCAAATAAACGAAGTCGTCTACTTTTTCAAACTTGTAACTGTCAACTGTGACGTGGGTGCCAAGACGCGTATGCTCTGACTGTTTGTGTGATGACAGAGATACTTCGTTTTGTCCTCGTTCACCACCAGACCCATTCGCTTTGCTTCTCTATCCAATCCCGAGAAGGCAGAACAGACGTAACCCTTGTTTTTACCGATAATATCGATGTCATCGGCATACGCCAGCAATTGTACGCTCTTGTAAAGAATTGTGCCTGAGCGGTTCAGTTCTGCGGCTCTTATTATCTTCTACAACATCACATTAAAGAAGTCACACGAAAGGGAGTCCCCTTGTCTGAAACCTCGTTTGGTATCAAACGGCTCGGAGAGGTCCTTCCCTATTCTCACGGACCTGGTGGTATTGCTCGACGTCATTTTACACAGCCGTATTAGTTTCGCGGGGATACGCGGAACAAAGGCAAATTCTCTTCGTGCTGTCGAAAGCGGCTTTGAAATCGACAAATAGATGGTGTGTGTCGATCCTATTCTCGCGGGTCTTTTCCAAGATTTGGCGTATTGTGAATACCTGATCTATGGTAGACTTTCCAGGCCCAAAAGCCACACTGATAAGGTCCAATCACTCTTTAACGGTGGGCTTCAGTCTTTCGCACAATACACTCGATAAGACCTTATAACCTATGCTTAGAAGGCTGGTTCCGCGGTAGTTGGCGCGTATGGCGGGGTCGCCTTTCTTGTGGATTGGGCAGAGCACACTTAAATTGCAGGCGTCGGGCATGCGTTCATCTGACCATCTGCATGCACCTCATCAGCTCCTTGCCGCCGCACTTGATTAGCTCGACTGGTAGGCCGTCAGCTCCAGCAGCTTTGTTGTTTTTCAGCCGCGTAATCGTACCTCATCATAGTCAGGCGGTGGTACAGCTACTCCATCATCATCGCCTGGGGACTGGGGTTCGTCTTCTCCACTACTTTCAGCGCTGCTGTAAAAGTGTTCCTTCCACAATTTAAGTATATTCTGGACATCGGTCACTAAGTCGCCATTGTTGTTCTTACAGGAGTGCGCCCCGGTCTTGAAGCCTTCCGTAAGTCGCCTAACCCTCTGGTAGAATTTTCGGGCGTTCTTCCTGTCGGCCAGCATCTCAAGCTCTTCGCACTCACGTATTTCGGCTCTCTCTTTTCTTATTGCGGCAAATACGTCTCGCTTCCTTCTTCAGTTCCCTATAACGGTCCCACATGGCTCGCGTTGCGCCCTATCGCAGCGTGGCCCTGTAGACGGCATCTTTTTCTCTGCGGCTTCTTGACATTCCTCATCGTACCTGTTGTTCTTTCGGGCTCGCTGAAATCCAACTACTTCTTCGGCGGCGGTACTTAATGATCGGGAAATGTGGTTCCACTGCTCGTGTATGTCGAATTGTTGAAGAGTGCTCTCAGAGAGCAGGTGTGTGAGTCGAGTGGCGAATAAATTGGCCGTCTGTTGTGATTGCAGCTTTTCGACGTTAAGCTTTTCTTGCATTGTTGGTCGCACATTTTTTGCTGCACAGAGGCGGGTGCGTATCTTGGCTACAACAAGATAATGGTCCGAGTCGATGTTTGGCCCTCGGAGTGTATGTACGTCTAAAACGATTGAAGCATGCCTTTCGTCTATCACAACATGATCGATTTAGTTTCTATTTTTTCGATCTGGAGACAGGTATGTAGCTTGGTGGATGTTCTTATGCTGAAACCTATTACTACATATTACCATGTTTCGGGCCCCGGTGAAGTCGATCAGCCTCAGTCCGTTATCGGCCGTTTCGTCGTGGAGGCTGAATTTTCCCACAGTGGCGCCAAAGATCCCTTCCTTGCCCACCTTGGCATTTAAATCGCCAAGTACGATTTTGACATCATGTCGGGGGCAGCGCTGATATGCACGTTGCAAGCGCTCATAGAAGAGATCCTTGGACGCCTCATCCTTCTCTTCCGTCGGGGCATGGGCGCAGATGAGCGAGATGTTGAAGAATCTAGCTTTGATGGGGATTGTGGCTGGACGTTCGTCCTCCGGGGTGAACGCCAGTACTCAGCGACGGAGTCTCTCTCCTACCACGAATCCAACACCGAATTTGCGCTCCTTTACGTGGCAACTATAGTAGACGTCGCAAGGCTTCACGCTTACGTTTCCTTGCCCCAACCATCGCATATCTTGGATAACGGTGATGTCAGCCTTTGTCTTCCCGAGGACATCAACCAGCCGGGCAGAGGCACCTTCCCCATTAAGGGTCCGGATATTCCAGGTGCATACCCTTAAATCATAGTCCTTTATACGTTTGCCGTTGTCATCATCAGAAAAAGGGAGTCCCATCCGAGGCTTTTTACATTTTTTCATTGGGCGGGGTTTTAACGTGGCGGGACCCAAACCCAGCGCGCATTGACCCACCTGTACAAAAATTGTGGCGCGTCATGGACAAAAATTTTACAATTTTGGACCGAAACATGTGAAAACGAGCTAAGTTGCCACGTTACATTTGTGAACTTCCGATAAAACCACATATGTTTGTGACTTTAGAAGTTTTGATTTTATTTAAAAAAAAGATTGTTTTTTCCTGCAGAAAACGTTTACCTTTATTTAATGTTTATTAAAAGTACACCTTAAATATCACTTGAACCCATCCTTCACAAAAAAATATTGATAGATATAGCCCTTTTTATAGACTCTAGTCCGAATTCCGGTAAGTAACATAAAATAATGTCAGGAGCAGGTAATAATTTGTACTATTTCGCATGTCATTGGTCGGTAACAAGAGCAACTTAAATTTAAATCTATTAAATACATTCTACGTGTCTCAGTCCTTTACCCACAAAAGCGGCTATAACTTTTTTT
>NW_023458555.1:116222954-116225220 GCF_013731165.1 Rhagoletis pomonella
AGTCTAGAAAAAAGAAGTCTGATGAAGAGATGTGGTGATCCCCGAAATAGCTGCTATAACTGCTACCGCTTAGACTTTGTTGCTTTTTCAATTTTTCCTAATAAACAATCGTGGTACAGAGCTCAATAAAAATATTAAAAATAATAAAATGTTAATAAGCCACAATAACATTAACAAATACATAGTTTAGGAAGAGCTTGCGTGAAACTATACAAAAAAGCAAAATAATCAAATGGATGTATAGAATTGACAACAGCAACCACGCTGTCGAGTTTAAATAACGGCAAATCAGCTGAACTTGATAGTAGTTGGTTGAATAAGGAAAATGAATTAGCAACAAGAGTTGACGGGATGTACATATCTCAGTGGTTAACGCTTCTGACTTTGAACATCGAATTCACAGGTTCGATCCATGCTGAAGTCTAGAAAAAAGAAGTCTGATGAAGAGATGTGGTGATCTCCGAAATAGCTGCTATAACTTCTACCGCTTAGACTTTGTTGCTTTTTCATTTTTTCCTTATAAACAATCGTGGTACAAAGCTCAATAAAAATATTAAAAATAATAAAATGTTAATAAGCCACAATAACATTGACAAGAAAATAATTTTATTAATAAATATGATATCATAATTAAATTGTTAAATAAAATTTATTACATATTTGATCAAAATGCACACACTATTGTTAAGTGGTTTATTAACCCTAGAGTACAGATGTTCGTCGATTCGACGACTGCTACTTTCAGTTTACTAATTTTTACTTTACTGAGTGGTATAACTGCTGTGCAGTAGTGGTAAGCAGCTCGCGCTTCCACTCCACAGGGCCTTGATTATAGTTAAGAAAATGTTTAAATTTATATTTTGTTACCTACTTCACCGATTTGAAATCTGAAAACTATACCTTTCATGAGCATGAAATGGTATTATAACTTTGGCCCGATATTTGTAAGTACCAGAATAAGAAGAGATAGGCTCATGAAAATGTGTACCGAACTTCAGTTGGGTGGCTACTGGCTGAAATGGTTTTACAGATGGCAACTGCAAGCTGGCAACTGAGTTGCTATATTGGCAACTGCATTTTTGTGGTCGCTGCGGTAATAATCGAAGATTGTATACCTACATATAAGGTAAACTTCAAACTCTAGGGGGGCTCGAGCCGCCCTCTGCCCCTACGTAGCGACGCCCTTGAGCACATCATTAAGCATTGAGTTGGTACAGAACTGAATTGAAAACCCATTTGAATTTCTCCTACCATTCTGTGATGAACGGAAAGATGTGATAAACCTTTTTTTTCACGAATCAACGACACGCAAGAATTATGCTCCTAATATACCACGTTTGTGTGAAACAAGATGGTCCGAAATATATAAGGCTATCAGAAAATTTTCCTGTAGTTGAGGAAGATTTAGGAAAGTTGTAAATTCGGGGAAACAGGGAAACTTTTTCACAAGAAAGTCTGCGTATCAGTCGTGTGCTGCTATAACAAGGCGGATGTTCATCTTTGCTTTAATAACAATTGCTAACTATTCAACGTTCCGGGAACTTACAACACTCATTTTACAAATGAAGATAATAACTAGAGAGAACGAAAATTTATAGAGAAGGTCCAAGAACGAATCACGGTGGAAATTGTCAAATACCAACCAAACTGGCAAAGCGCATTTTAAGAGCGGCCAGCCAGAGACAAACGAATTTTAACAGACCCCAGCCAGAGGCAAAATAAATTTAACAGAAATTGTCTCATCAAAGCAAACGCATGTTTTTCTTGTTAGATAGCGAAATACTGACGGCTTTTTACGTTTTTACAACGCTTTTCTTGTTCTTTAAATTGGTTAATTACTTAAAATAAATGCATGCATAGAAGTCGAAATAATTCTTACTTTATGTAATATGTACATATGAATGAATGCATGTATGAATGTATGAATGTATGAATGTATGAATGTAGGTACGGTATGAATGTTAAGTGCCTTGGGTTTGAATTTTCTTTTTCGCGGCATTGATTTAATAAAAAAAATATGAAAAATGGGGGGTTGAGCTCCCTGATAAACAAAAAATTTTCAGGTAAAAGTGTCACCGTTTTTGAAATATTTACATTTTCTTGAATTTAAAAAAATCGTGCCTGTTCATGTATTTTCTTTAACTGCATCTACAAACCACGCTATACTTAGTAAATTTTTTATGTAAAATACTTCCAGATAGTTGCTTCTCCATTCTCAAATGCAATGTAGTTAAAATATATTAAGGAACCATCGTAAAATTAGGAC
>NW_023458555.1:116225320-116225693 GCF_013731165.1 Rhagoletis pomonella
AGTGTCACCGTTTTTGAAATATTTACATTTTCTTGAATTTAAAAAAAATCGTGCCTGTTCATGTATTTTCTTTAACTGCATCTACAAACCACGCTATACTTAGTAAATTTTTTATGTAAAATACTTCCAGATAGTTGCTTCTCCATTCTCAAATGCAATGTAGTTAAAATATATTAAGGAACCATCGTAAAATTAGGACGATTGTAGGATTTTTAATTTTTGATATTTTCTTCCCCAACTTTGGCTATCCCTGGTGAAAAAAAATGTACTGAGCTAAAAAATTTGCTAATTTAATAAAGATTTCAGAAAGTTGCGACTCTTACTGCTAGGTGTTAACTAATTTTCAGCCACTTGAAGCTTGGTTTTTATTATA
>NW_023458555.1:116225793-116228551 GCF_013731165.1 Rhagoletis pomonella
AAGCTAGAGGGCTTGTTCTGCTAGTTTGATAGCGTATAATGGGTTTGATGTCATTGAGAATTCGTTCATAATCGTCCAAGTCGATGGCGTGTATGACTTTGTAGTAACCGTTTGATATTTTTCCTATGCCCTCTTTTATAGTCACCAATGGGCTTTTGTATTCGTATATGTCCACTGTTGCTTCCATACCCCATGGTATCAACCTAATAAACGGAAAATTTGTCAATTTTTTAGATGCGATTTGTAAATTTTTCTGTTATTACTAGTGGTGATTGTTACATTATTGTCTTTCCCTACGGTTTCTTTCTTATAAATAGGTTTATTTTTCTTTTTTATTTGTTTGTCTTTTTTAAAAACGGTTTCGCCTGGTTCATATGTTTTAATTTTTGTCCTTTTTTTGTTGTGCCAATTCAGCATCTTTTTCAGCATCTGTTCGTCCTGCCAAGGAAGATGTCGGATAGTTTCTTATTTGTTGCTGAGTGGATCGTATTATTATATCTATCAACAGCAATGTTAATGATCTCATTAACAGAAAAGTCGGGATATTCGGCTTGAAGACATCGAACTATTTCGATTATTGTAGAGTGGGCGCGTTCCACCGCACCATTTACTTCGCTTTTCTGAGGAGGGGTCAAATAGATTTCTATTCCTAAGGCCTCCAAGTAGTTCAATGTGATTGGGCTAATAAAACTGCCCTCATTGTCCATTACCAGCGTTTTCGGGACAGAGTAGAAATGAAGAAGCTTTATCAACTTGTCTCGGATATGTAGAACAGATTTATTTTTTATTCGGAAAAATTTTACGAATTTTGAGAATTTATCCAGGCAGGTTATATATTTTTCCCCTGCAATTTCGATAATATCTATATGGAGAATCTCACTGGGATACGATGGAACAGGTGTGGCTTGGATTTCGGGTTTGGGAGGTCGACGTTCGTACTTGTTACAATGGCAATTTCACACGATTTTGTGTAATCTTTGATTAATTTGGCCATTTGTGGAAAATAAAATGTTTCCAATATTTGTTCTTTATTTTCTCTCCCGTTCCGATGAGCTCTTTTGTGTTCTTTTTTAATGATAAGGAACTTCTCTTCATCGGTAGCAACATCGCTCACTACCCTCTGGGTGATTCTAATTCTAAATCTCGAAAAGAATTTTTAAAGATTTCCTGCTACAAGGGGATGTGTTTTTCTGGTATTTTAATTCCATTAACTAAATTTGGGTTTAGGTAACTTTTTAATATAGTTTTTATATTCTCCTTGCTAAGCCTTCTTTTTGACACGTAGTGCCTTTGATAATTGGGGTGTGGTTCTTCATGATGTTCTCGTTCTTGTCCTTCGGAAATGATTATCTGAGACTTAAATACATTAATAGGAGCTTCGCAATGAGGAATCAAATCTGTATTGTCCTCGTCTGCGCTATGCTGGGAATTGTCATCTGTTGACGTTAAAACGTTAACCTCAGTTGGTTTGTATATTAACTTATAGTTGTATTCTTCTATCCTTGCCTTCCATCGTTTTAGTTTAGCATTGTTATTGCTGTTGCTTAAAGCGAAGGTGAGGGGTTGGTGATCGGTTAATATTTTTATTTCCTTTGCACCGTAAAGGTAGGTCCTAAGCTTGTCGAGTGCCCATATAATAGCGAGCATCTCCTTCTCAATAGTTGAATAATTTTCCTCGGTTTTGTTAAGCGATCTGGAGACGTAAGTAACTGGCTTATCTTTGCCAATTTCGCCCTGAGAGAGGACAGCTCCAATAGCTACATTGGAAGCATCTGTTGTCAGGATGAAGGCTTTGGAGAAGTCCGAAAATGTAAGGATCTCCGAAGACATAAGTAACTCTTTTAAGTCATTAAAAGATTTCGTGGCTTCTTTGTTTAGTGAAATGCTAGCCCTTTTAGATTGATTTGCTTTTGTTTGGCCGTAAATACCTCTTTTTAGGTTTGTGAGAGGCTTAGCAACTTTCGCAAAATCCCTGTAATAGGAAGCTAGTCCTAGGAAGTTTTTTAGTTCCTTCAAGTTTTTGGGTGGCAATATCCTTTTTATAGAGGAAAATTTTTCAGGGTCGGGTAGGATTCCATCCTGTGTGACAACGTGCCCTAAAAATTCTACATGTGTCTTGAGGAATTTCGATTTTTCGCAGTTGACTTTTAGTGCTGATTTTTGAAGTAATTCAAACACAAGTTCTAAATTCTTTAAATGTTCTTCTCAATTAAGGGTTTCAGAACATCATTAGTCATCCTTTGGAAGATGGATGGCGCGTTTCTAAGTCGGAACGGCAACCTGGTAAACTCATATTTACCATTGGCCGTTGAAAACGCTGTTTTCTTTGTATCCTTTCCCTTCATTCTGATCTGGTGAAATCCAGATGTTAAATCGAGTGTGGTGAAGTACTTGGATTTGCCTAAACTTGCTAATGTGTTATTTATATCCGGTATGGGATATGTGTCAGGAATAGTTACCGCATTTAAGCGTTTAAAATCTATAACTTTCCTGTACCTTTTTTCCCCAGATGGGCCTGGCTTCTTCGCCACTACCCATAAGGGAGAGTTGTAAGGACTTTTTGAAGGCCTAATTATGCCGTCTCTTAGCAACTCTTGTATCTGTTTATCTACTCCTTCCCAAAGATTTGCTGGGTAAGGGTATGATTTTGTGTAAACGGGTTCCTCCGTTGTTGTTTTAATTTCTGCGCGGACACTTGTGTCAATAGTGCTGCTGTCCGAAACAGGACCAAAAATTTCTGCGTATTTCCGCTTAATAG
>NW_023458555.1:116228651-116231117 GCF_013731165.1 Rhagoletis pomonella
ATTTATTAAACAAAGCAGATATAGCCAATATAATTTCCCAAACCGAAACTCTACCTTTCAAAAATGAATTAGAAGCTCTCAGATACGCAGAACCGTCAATGATAGTCAAAGATTCGCTTCTCCTATACGTCATATCTTTGCCACAAACCGAAGATATTTTATATAACAAAATTCTTATCCGGTCAACAGTAAAAAATAACAAACAAATTTATCTTCAATTTAGTAAATTTTTCATTGCGCCAGAAGGAAAATACGGCATTCGCGAAAAATGCATGATTATTGACGATATAACAATATGCAAAATAAATCAATTAGAACCTTTGGATGAAAACCATTGTATTCCATAAATCCTCGCGGGTCAAGTTCGAAATGATCCTGTAATAGAATTAGTTGCAGATGGAACGGTTTTCATTTCTAACTTTATAGGAAATTTAACATACAATAATTTGACACAGATCTTGAACGGGACCTTTATCATAAATTTTTATAACGAAACTATTACTATAGGCGATATGAATTACACAAATTGGCAAACCACCTCTCACCAAATCTTACCTCCTATACTCTCAAGCAACTTAACTGAAAAAGAGATAAAAATAGATTTGGAATACCTCCACCAACTCCATCTGACGAATGTAAAAAAATTAGATTACATCTCATCCAAGTTTATTATGTCAATAAGCTACAGTTTTTTAGCAATATTTCTTGGACTAGCATTATTTATAATACTATACTTCCACACAAGATCAGCTTACCACAGGAAATTCCAATTCACTCCTCCACTAATAGATTTCCAACCAATTGCGATAGGTAAAGTTTAAATTATATCATCTTCATTTATTTTATCAGCGAGACGCTGATACTTAAAAAGGGGGGAGTTAACACAGTAAATATTCTCTGTTCACAAAAATGCAGAAACAGCAAATTCACATTTTGTGCGAACGGAAGTGATCGCGACAAAATGTGAAGAACTCTTTTATTAATTTACTTACCAGTTCCATTTGCAAATTGATGACTAGCCAACATTAAATTACAACAATATTTAGCGGAGGCAATCGCGACGGAATATAAGCCGCCGCGACTTGTAATAACAAAATAAGTAAGAAATAACCCAATTATGATGAATTTAGCAAGTAAGCGATATTGTATAAAATTTCCATAAACAAAATACCGATTTAGCAAGTAAACAATTATATTGTAAATGAAAATCATTATATTAGCAAGTAAGCAATTTTTTATTATAAAAAGAATATTCAATAAAATAATACAGGATCAGTTTGTAAACGGTAATCATTACTACAAGTTGTGTTTCCACTGGCGACCAGGCAATAACTGGCGCCCAACATAAATAATAGTGTACCTAAGTGTGGAAAAAGTAAAAAACTTTATTAGAAATAAACAGGGATAAAATCCTAAAAAGAATAAAGAACTTTACAAAAAACACTCGTTAATTGAGTTAATTATCAAAACTCAAAAAATACAAAAGTGCAAAAGTAATAACTTTATAGAAAGGGATAAAACCCTAAAGAGGATAAAGAACTTTACAAAAAACACTCGTCAATTGAGTTAATTATCAAAACTCAAAAAGTACGAAAGTGCGAAAATAAATAAAAAGGATCAAATATCCGTATTATTCACTGATGAGACCACATTGAAGTACAATCGCCTGCAGCCGCCAACTACACTTACCTTGTAACGTGACACCACCTGTACCCAAGTAGGGAAATAAACCTCCAAAAAAGGACAAATCAGGACGTCCAAGTAATGACCAACGTAACGCTGTTCCTCATATATTTGTAAGCTACTGATATATTAAGAAACTGTCTTTATATATATAAAAAAAATCACAACTAAATTATTGCTAATAAAAACGTTCACTATCGTAAAGCTTAAGATCATATATCTAAAAAGAAAAGAATGGAAAATATTGAAAACGCAATAACACAGTTAACAGGCGCGCTCAATTTGCAAATCGAGCAGATGAGGGTTATGAGTAGCAGAATAGGTGAATTAGAGAACAGGATTAGTCCTGCTTCAGTAAATACTCCGTACCCCTTGCGCCAGCAACAGAGGCAGAACTCAACGAAATGAGGAGGTTGCTAGACTGTGTAAGGGATTTGCAAATCTTTGACGGAAATCCGATTCAATATATTTCGTGGATCTCCAGTGTATAATCCATTTTAAAAGATTACGAGGTAGTCAAAACCAGACCCATCTTTCGTGCTATAATGCAGCATATTAGAAATAAAATAAGAGGACCGGCGGATACCGCCCTAATCTCCTATAACGTATTTAATGATGACTGGGAAAAAATAAAACCTGTCTCTCTTTACACTACGCAGACAAGCGTGATCTCAGAACCCTTGAGTACGAATTAACAACCCTAAGCCAGAGAAATTCTAGTGTAGACCAATTTTACGCCAGGATTAATTACCAACTATCACTCATAATAAATAAGATTAAGGC
>NW_023458555.1:116231217-116234137 GCF_013731165.1 Rhagoletis pomonella
ACTTATTTTGTTATTACAAGTCGCGGCGGCTTATATTCCGTCGCGATCGCTTCCGCTAAATATTGTTGTAATTTAATGTTGGCTAGTCATCAATTTGCAAATGGAACAGGTAAGTAAATTAATAAAAGAGTTCTTCACATTTTGTCGCGATCACTTCCGTTCGCACAAAATGTGAATTTGCTGTTTCTGCAATTTTGTGAACAGAGAATATTGACTGTGTTAACTTCTAGTTCAGTACTAGTTCTTTTTCGCCAAAAACGAACCAGTCCGATAGTAGCTAGTCACGCACCAGTCCAAAAGCAATGAAATGTGGTACTTTCACTAAACTATTTTATTTCAAATTTTAAACGCAGGGAAGGTAATCATTATGAGAAAAATAATTTAAATCAGCATTTAATCATTATTTTATGAATTATAATTGAGTTTTATTTTTTCGCTCAAACGGAAATAATTATTATTTGATTTTTATTTTTGGGATTACAAATAACGATTATTTTATGATTTTTATTTTTTCGCGCAGAGATTATCATTAATTTTGAGTTTTATTTTTCCACTTAAAAATAATGATAATTTATAAAATTATATAAATACGCAACCTACTGAAATTTTGACCTTAAAAGTATTGGTCTTATTCCCCGTATAAAGGTGCGGCTACCTCTCAAGAGGATATGTCGGTAATCACGCTGGTATAGTTTTTGAGTTGCTTAATAATGATTATACTTAGTGATTCCATAAACAAAGGCCAAGATCCTGAAGGACAATTGAGAAAGGCAATGCAGTTGCAGAAAAAGAGGCATTTAAAAAAAAAATTCAAAATAATTATCACTTTCTCACTAAATTTATTTAAAAATGCAAGCCACCAGAGCTACATTTTTAAAGAAAAGACAAATTAATTTTTTTTTATGCAATCCAGCAAAGCTACCTTAATACAGTCAGTCAATAAAGTTTAGGTACAACGAATTTTTAACAATACGGGCAACTATTTTTTAAATATTTTAGTTTTCGGTAATTTTTTATAAAAATATGGTCAATTCTACAACAAAATCCCCATTAATCAAAGTTCCAAACCTTGTGCAAAATTTAAGAAAATTCTGCAATATTTCATTAAAATAATTCACTTTCTATTTACGCTCTCTAGAAAAAGTTTTTTAGTCCATTCAATTTTAGTATAATGAAGTGATCTATTATTTTTATTGGCCAAATTATAAGATTATTATTATGAGAAATGTAAACATAACAAAACTGTCAAAGCTAAACTTCAAAATGGGGGGGATTGCCAGATGAATGTACGTAACCAATAGTTATTCAAGACACGAACGATTATATCAGTATAGACACAAATTGACATGGCCACTATGAAAACGCCCACACTGACATACGATAAAAGAATCGGTGGTCACATACCACCAGACTAGAAAAATATATTTCTTTTTGGAATTGGACACGGAGCGAACCACACTCATCGGCCCTCGCAAGAACGGAATTAAAACCAAGTAATTAAAGTGGATTAAAAGCTGGCGGCATTCGCGAGTCGATACTCACCCCTCAGTGGAAATTAATAGAGACAGAAGGTGCCTTCACATTCCTTCCGGAAAATCCCCAGCCATGTTGTTGCGTAGAATAAAGAAGTTGTGAGCATCAAATCGGGATTATTCAATTGACAGCAATTGAGTCACCATAAGCCGGTAATACTAAATCATTACACGTAAGTCAGCCACTTTCTTGCCACCATCCATTGGAAACGAGCTATCCATCAACCGTAAATAAAGATTGCTGTTTGGACCGTCAAACAAGGGTCAAGCAAATCAGAGGTGCAAGTGTGAGGAAGCTAGGACTTACCAAACAACACAAAAAATTGCTAAATATCAATGGTAAATCCTAGCTACCTCAAACTTGCACTTTGTTATACTAAAATAGAATGGGCTAATAACTGAGTACTTAACTTTTTTCTAAAGAGTGTAAATTGCAATACTTGGATGGAAATTCGCAGTTTACTTTAATTTTGCATAAGGTTTGGAACTCTGATTTTTGGGGTTTTTGGTGTAAAATTAACCATATTTTTATAAAAAATTAGGGAATAATAAAATATTTAAAAAATAGTTGCCGGTATTGTAAAAACTTCACTGTACCTAAACTTTATTGACTGACTGTATATCTTATTTAAGTTAAGTACGACAAAAACTTTCGACGTACTTCATATACATATAAGCTTAAAAAGAACTGAATTTATTTAAAAATCAATATGCTTAAATTTAGACAAGTAAGACAAAGTGAACTAATATTTTTAGTTTTAAGCAGAACGGATTTTTTTTTATTTACTAATTAAGTTTAATACTACTACTACTACTAATGTGGTTTATAAATTTTTAATAAATGCGTTTAAACATTTGTGATTGTATTGTCCTTCCTTCAACCGATCGTATTTAATATAGAAGGGAAATGTTTCAACAAGCCTGATTAGAAATGTACAGCTAAGGTGACGAATTTATAACAGGTTGGGAACTACATATAAAAAATGGATGCAGATCGAACTAGATCTCATCTGTCGAATTAGGAACTGGTTCGGAACTATAGAAAAAGGGACGCAAAACGAACTAGATCTTATCTGTCGATGGGAGGGATGCAACGGGGGACAATTGACACTTCCTAGGACATCGCAATGTTAAATTCGCCAGTCGCTAGCATGCAAAAGAGAATTAACGCGCACTAGTCATGGTTCCAAACGCACTAGAACCGAACCAGTTCCGCACTAGTTCGTTCCCCTACAGGGTATGTTTGTGTATGTACATATGTTTGTGTACCTGTATATATGCACAAATGTAGTACAAACGAAAACAAATCTAATAAGCGAAATGCGAACTATACTGATTGTAAAAAATTATGGGGTTTGGTGTACATTTGTTCATGTTTGTCATTGTGC
>NW_023458555.1:116234237-116239797 GCF_013731165.1 Rhagoletis pomonella
TCTACCGCTTAGACTTTGTTGCTTTTTAAATTTTTCCTCATAAACAATCGTGGTACAAAACTCAATAAAAATATTAAAAATAATAAAATTATTTTCTCCGAGCGTTTTGCTCCATAAAATATTCTGTAACATCATCAATATTTAAAGATAGAGCCAAAGAATTTTCAATAGACAGAATAGTCAAGTTACGTAGCCTGACTTGTCCCATAGAGTTTCTCAAGTAGGTTTTTAATAATTTTAGTTTCGAAAATGATCGTTCAGCACCAGCTGTAGGCACAGGAATTGGAACAGATAACAATGCAGTACATAATTCAGGAGAGCAGGGCGACATAAAATAAAGTATATGTAAATATATGGTCAAAATTTTGGGAACGAGGAGCGAGTGAAGAAAAATATTACTTTGACTCACCCGTCAACTCTTGACATAATTTGTTAATATACATCTTAAGGCAACTAGAAACAAGTGCCAATTGACATCCAATGTGTGCGGTCCGCGTTCATTTCTCTTGTGCCTCGCGTGCGATCAAAATGGAAAATATAGTCTAGTAGTAAGTTAAAGACCACATATTTTGGAGTTCGCACCACAGTCGACTCTACGTAACCGGAACGACCCAGATTTATATCTGGCCAAGGACTGTCATTCCAGCAACACTCCCCAAAAAAAACCACCACATATTTCGGTTTATAGATTTCTCATCAACGTGTTCTATCCAAAATGAACCTTGATCATTTTTAAAATACTTTAGTTTATTGTATGTGTATGTGTGTATGTGTGACGTTATATATAACTGCCTTCCAAATAATATAACGTTAAAGACCACTTAAAATGACATTTATCTTTAAAACAACAAATGATAGGAAACAAGCCAACTCAGTTTTTATAATTTCCCGATTTCGACAATGAAATTCCCCGATTTTCTTCGAAATTTCGTAAAATTCCCCACACATGGAGATATCTATTTACTAAAAAAAATTTTATATATTTTGAAACACTGCTGGGTTTTCTGTTTATTTTATTCATAGGTATACATAAACCAAACCAAACGGTTATAAAGTTAGTTAGAAAATAAAGAATAAAAAATTTACATGTAAATACAGGGGTCGAAAAAACTGTAGTCGACCTAAATTTTGACCAGCTTTCACTATTATTATTTTTTGTTTGCTATTTAATTTGAGTTTTTTTTTTTAATATGGTTCATTCTTTAACAAAACCCATATATATCCAAGTTTCAAACTTTATGCAATATTAAAAAAAATCAAACAAACTTTCTTAAAAATTTCGAGCATTTTAATTAGATTTTGTAGAAAGATTCTTGAAAGTTTTGTAGCTCACCCATTTCTAATATAATAAAAACCAAGCTTCAAGTGGCTGAAAATTAGTTAACACCTAATTTCTTACAAAAAACAGTCCAAAACCCCGATTTCTCACGTAAACTGAAATTCCCCACAACGGTCCTTTCCCCGATTCCCCACGCAAACTTAAATTGCCCGCAAAGCGGGGAATTCCCACGAGTTGGCTTCCCTGGTCTGTATAAAAAATTTAGCTTTTGAGCAGGCCTGGGCGACTCCGACTACGCAGTTCCCTCGGGGTAGCGTCGCGTGTTCGTATACACGAAGTGGAAGGTATTATGAATTGGTAATTAATTTTCGCTTCATTTTCACCTTCAACTTCGTGTATACGAACACACGAGGCTACCCCCAAAAGTGTACTGCGTAGTCGGAGTTGCCCATGCCTACTTTTGAGGTTTATTATGAGGATAAATGGAAAACCTTCGGATTTCAACCGACTTCCAAAAAAGGAGGAGGTTATAAGTTCGTCGGAATATTTTATTTTTTTTATTTTTTTTTTATGTATGTTACCGCATAACTTTGAACCACGTCAACCGATTTCGATAATTGTTAATGTTAGGTTATTTCTGAGCTCGCGGTCTCTTGGGCCGGGGCCCTCTCTGATCGGGGGCCCTTGGCATTTTGCCAGCAATGCCACCCTATAGTTACGCCTCTGGAGATTTGCGTAAATTCCAACTAGCTTTTTTTGATCAGCTGTTTTCTTGTTGGCAAATTGCTGTGGGCTAAAATATGTATTTATATGTATAATATGTATGTAAAACTAGCGGTATCCCGGTGTGCTTCTCTACACCAAATATTGAAAAATTGATGAAAAATCCTGGAATTTTTCTATATGAAGATTTATCATTTGTTTTATTTCAAAATGTTTGATTCTTTATTTTTAATCTTAATCCAACACATTTGGATATACAACATTTTTTGTTTTTCCATCTTGGGTATGAATAAATAAACAATTTGGAATGCCAACTCTTGAAGAGGCCACGTATAGCTGTCCGTGCGAAAAGCACGGCTCCTCCAAATTCAATTTGCATACTTGAAGAGTTTGTCCTGGCGCCTTGTTGACGAACATGGCAAATGCTAGACGCACTGGGAATTGCAAACGCTTGAATTCAAACGTCATGTCTGTTTTTATCAGTGGAATACGTGGTATGAGCACAATTTCACCTTTCGCTTTGCCAGTCAGTATTGTTGCTTCAACTAAATTCGCCATCAATTTTTTTACTGCCAGTCTTGTGCCATTACACAGTTTTGGAGCATTTAAATTCGTAGTAAAATAATTGATGAGCCGCCCTTTAAATTCAAACAATGTGGTGGCATACCAGGCGGTTCCATTGAATTCAAAAATTCAACTGGATAATTCACTGCGTCATCTTGATTTATTGCGCTGTCAACAGATTTATATGTTGTCACTTCATATGGCAATTTTTCTAGAATTTGATAATTGATTGAATTGACATGCACATTTTTGATGCCAGTATTGCGCGTTCTCTCAACCAATCGTGATAAAGGTAATTTTGAGCAATATTTGGAAACACGCATTCAATCAATTTTTCTTTTAATTGGAGAATTGTACAAAAATTCTTCGGCAATGTAATCAAGCCAT
This sequence comes from Rhagoletis pomonella, assembly GCF_013731165.1. Lineage (NCBI taxonomy): Eukaryota > Metazoa > Arthropoda > Insecta > Diptera > Tephritidae > Rhagoletis > Rhagoletis pomonella. The sequence continues at coordinate 116,237,191 of NW_023458555.1, forward strand.
TTGTATTATCGATTCGAACTTTGCCATTTCCGATCTCTAACAATTGCTTATGCAACTGAACACGCATGTTTATGTGTAATGTCAATTTTTGCACATATCGCCACAGAGGGGCATGCATTGATCTCATCTGCCGGTGTTGATCGTGGAACCACGGGCAATGTTTGTCGAAAGTCACCTGGCAATAATACCAAAGCACCACCAAAAAGCTGTTGATTTGCACGTAAATCCTAATTGTGTTGATTCTTCAAAGTCCAAAATAGAAAGACCGAATATCAATGTACACTACCTATTCGATAATACGATGAAATGACAAATATGTTGTGTTGTGGTGACTTTCATTCCATTGGCTCTACAAAATTCCTATTGAAAAACTTGCAGCCATGTTTATACTTGACTTAATTTATCCAAAGAAAAAAGAAAAACAGCACATTATAGCAACAATTTTCCACTACGTTTTGAAACTTTTCGTACGAAATGATGCAACAAATTTGTGCAAAATTATTGAAATAAATTCAATTGATTATTCAATTGATTTTTTTAAGCTCAAGGCCGGGTTGAAATAAAACAATCTGTTTTTGTTGTTTTTAAATCGTATATGTTAAAAAAAAATCAAGTACTAATTGAGAACTATATTGCAGCCATGTTTATACTTGACTTAATTTATCCGAAGAAAAAATAAACACAGCACATCATAGCAAGAATTTTTCGATTTTTCATGTGTCTGCTGTTGTACCATATACGTGGTTCACGTGACAGACATAAACTGTCATTTATCATGAACCGCTGGACCGAATTCGGACACACTTCACATAACCCATCTGCATGATAGTCCGAATAAACCGTTTAAATTTGGTAGAATTCGTGCACTTATTTTTTTTATTTAAGATGGGGAGTATGGAATTATTTCATATGTCTCTATACCAATTCCAGTAATCTACCACAAATATTTCAAGAGATATACCAGATGAAAATTTTTGTTAGTATGGGTGGTGCCATACCCCTTTTCCGAATTCGGGGAAACTTTACACAAACCATCTGCATAATAGCCCGACTATGCCATATAAATTTGTTTGAATTCTTGCACTTCTTTTTTATATATAAGATGGGAGGTGCCACGCCCTCTTTTCCAATACCGCCCATTCTTCTCCATGAGTATGGAATTATTTGATATACCTCTATACCAATTTCCAATACTCTACCACAAATATTTCAAGAGATATACAACATACAAATTTTAGTTAGCATGGGAGGTGCCACACCCCCTTTTACGAATTCGGGTAAACTTCACATAAACCATCTGGATGATAGCCTGAATATGCCGTATAAATTTGGTTGAATTCGGTAAAGCTGTTATCAAGTTATAAGCTCACACCAAAAACGTGTACTTATTTTTATACATAAGATACATATGCCACGCCCCCTTTTCCAAATTTGGGCAAATTCCACATAAAATATCTGCATGATGGCCCAAATTAGCTTTATGAATTTGGTTGAATTCGGTTAAGCCGTTCTCAAGTTACAAGCTAACTCACTAATTTTTATATATAAAATACAGGCGCCAATCCCCCTTTTCTGAATTCAAGCAAACTTCACGTAAACCATCTGCGTGATAGCCCGAATATGCCGCATAAATCTTGTTGAATTCGGTGAAGCCGTTCTCAAGTTATATGGTTACAACAAAAACGTTCTCTTATTTTTATATTTTAGTTAGTATGGGTAGTGCCACGCCCCCTTTTCCGAATTCAAGCAAACTTCGCATAAACCATCTGCATGATAGATCGAATATGTCACATAAATTTGGTTGAATTCGGTGAAGCCGTTCTCAAGTTATGAAGTCACACCAAAAACGTGCACTTATTTTTATATATAAGATATATATGTATATGTGTAATATGTATGAAATATGTATTTTAAAAAGTAAAAAGAGCAAAAATGTTCTAAGCAAGGAGAAAGTAAAAAGAGCCGCACTTTGCTAAGCAAAGAGCCGCATTTGGCTCAAAGAGCAACGTTTGCCCACCGTTGGTATATAGATTTTTAATTAGATAATTGTTTAATAAATTTTACTATAGTAGGAGCCTGCAAAATTCGGAAATTCTCTTCCCGTATGTACAATGTAAATAATACTGCTGAATATGTCGCATGTTATCCTTTTGTTGACATGCATAAATTTGATGCATGATTTGATTTGAATTTATTCGGGAATGTCTTCATATATCACTTTCAAACATATATAAGCGACATGATATAAACTGGCACTTGCATGATGTGTTACTTGTCGCTATGTTTTGTAGTTCAGGCCTTTAGTATCTATATATAATTACTCAGTCATACGACTTAGTTAGGCCGATCTGTAGCAGCCACAGAATTGTGCTATATATCAAACTAAAGTGCAAGCTGCAGTTGCAGTTGACCGTGTTTGTCAAACAAGTAAAAAGCGGCAGATCGATAGTGAGTAATATAATCTATTGAAAAATATTAACCATATTTCCGTGGAATTGAGATTCGGAAAAGTTATTAGGTATTATTCATAGTTTTAAAATATATTTCACGAAAAATAAAAATAGCTGAGATCCCTTTCTTTTTTAAACACCTAGGATATCACTGACC
>NW_023458555.1:116239807-116269491 GCF_013731165.1 Rhagoletis pomonella
ATCGATAACTGTGTCAAAAGAAAATTCCTTTTTATTTGAAATTTTATTCCAAAAGGCGGGTCCAATATGGCGACCAAATTTTATAATTTTTTCGAGGTCGCTGATTTCAAATCTGATGTCGGATTTTTGAAATAGAAACTGGCGGATCCAATGTGGCGTTATCGTATTCGGAGCAAAAAAAAAGAACTTTAGAATAGCCAAAAATATTTTGGCGTTTCAATTATAAATACTGATAAGATAATAGTTTAAATGTAAGAATGATGAACGTCTAGCACTATTCTTTATATGGGAGGTACGGCAAATTTAAGCGGGCCAATGGTCCAAAACCTTATATTGGTGGATGCATCACACATGCATTCGTTGCATAGTTACGACTTTTGGCACGCTGAAATTGAAAAAGGGCACAAGGTGCGGTGGTTACGTGACTACTTTGAAAACCAATTTCGGGTTTTTGTTACAAATGTTGAGCGAAATGGTAAAATTTTTGGTATCGACTTGATAGAGGAACTATGTCTGTGCCCTTGCCATGCACATGTTAAAGCAATTACTTTAAATACTAGCGAAGAGGTCATAACAAATTTTACAACGGTCTTCAACGACTCACTGGACCACTCCAATTTCTTTTAAAGCGCATTTACAGCTGAAGTCCAACGCGGGAGCACCCATTGTAGTGGAACTTCAAAGCCTTAAACGCACAGCTAAATGTTGAAGAATTATTTCAAACCTTGCGCGAAAGTAAGTTATTCGCCAAAATTGTCTTGTCCGATGCATAGCTCCAGGTGGAAAAGGACGATGAATCGAAGAAACTTACGGTCGTCAACACGCCAACCGGCCTATTCGAATACCAATGCGTACCTTTTGGCGTAGTCAGCGCACCAGCTACATTTCAGCGCCTTCTCGATCAAATTATTGTCAATATTCCTGGGTGCGTTAATTATTTGGATGATATCATAATAGGAGGAAAGTCCTTGGATGACCTAATTGAAAGTATAGAACAGGTCTTTAGACGCCTACAACACAAGGATTTACATGCCAATAACCCAAATGCAGTTTTATGCAACGGGTTTATCATTAATGCCAATGGAATAAGCCCTACCAGTTCAAAAGTTCCAGCAATAAACGAATTGCCGCGGCCGAGCAACCTCAAAGATTTGCAGGCATTTTTGATAGAATTAATAGTCAATTTATTAATAATTTTGCACAAACAGCCGCTCCGCTTAATAAACTCCGCCCCATGAACGAGCCATAAGTGGGGATAAGAGCAAGATAAGTCGTTTACTGAGCTAAAAAGGCAATTATCAACTACACCGCTGCTTTCGGATTTGGATGACAAATTAGCAATCTTGCTAGCATCAGACGCATCATCACATGGCATTCTTGAGGTCTTATCCCACCGTCTTCTTGATAGCTCGGAGAAACCAGTGACGTTTGCATCTAAAACCCCAGGCGAGAATCAGAAGCGTTACAGCCAAATTGAAAAGGAGGCCCTGTCGATTGTCTTTGGCATTAAGAAATTTCACCAGTATCTTTATGGCCGTACGTTTACGCTTTTGGCAGACCACAAGCCACTGGGGACAACATTTAGCCCGGATAAGCAACTACTGGTTCTAAAGATTCAACGACTTCAGAGGTGGGCCATCACGCGAATGGCTCACCGCTATGAAATTCAGTATAGAGCAACTGATAAAAATATGTAGTAACGCAGATGCACTATCGCGTTTACCTAAGGAACCCGAAGAACAGTATTTCGGCTATATGGAGGCAGGTGGAAAAAAGTCATGGTGACAGTTGATTAAAAAAAAAACCGGTTGGACTTAGAGAGAGAAAATTAAAAGTCATAAACACAAATTTTCACATCATTCACTCACCCCTCCTCTCTACGAACGGTACATTTCCAAGGAAATACTAGAACCGGCGCGATATCGACTAATCAGTATAGTTGGCTTTGACGCTGAACTAATTAAAGGAAGCGCTTCTTTTTCAACAGTAATCAAGTCTTTAAGTGACATGGAATATTCAGAAGAAGGTATTTATCATTTATTTGGTGTTGTCCTTTTTTACCAAAAAATTGATTTGGATATTAAGATGCTAAAAATTATTAGTAACACTTAAGAAAGTCTAAGTTCGGGCGGAGCTGAACATTAAATACCCGGCGCAAGTATTAAATATATGTATTCCACCTTTCCGAAGGCTACCGCTACATGGTAAGCCGGGGTGTATAAATTTTAAGTAAACTAGCATCCTTAAATTTCGAAATATTGAAATTTGAAGCATTTCTGAAATTTACCGTTATATGAAAAGCGGCCGTAATTTTAGTCCGATTTCAACAATTTTCAACGGTTTGCTTTTATGTGGCAAGCACAATAACCGTACCGAGTTTGGTACAAATTGGTAGAACGGTTAACGAGATACACATATGTGATCATAAAAGCGCCTCATTTTCCAAAATTTTATCATAAACGTATTTCCTGGTAAAGAATTGTTGCAACCATCAATTTTGAATCAATTAGCTTTAATATTTACTGATTTATCGAGGATTTCGTATTTCTAGAAATTACCGTTATATGGGATGTGGGCGTGGTTATTGTCCGATTTTAAAAATTTTCAGTCATTTGGTGTGCTGTACCAGGGTCAACAACTGTGCCAAGTTTGGAAATTGGTGCAGCGGTTACCAAGATATACACATGTAACTATAAGTGGGCGTGGCTACGCCCATTTTCCAAAAATTTTTAATATTCTTATTTTTCGTCTAAAACTTATTCTAAATGTCAATTTTGAGTGAATTATCTTCAGTACTTACTAAAATATCGCAGTTATCGTATTTCTGAAAATTACCGTTATATGGGAGGTAGGCGTGGTTATTGTTCGATTTCGCCAATTTTCAATACCATCTGTCCTACGCCCAAAAGAAGTGCATGTACCAAGTTTCGTTAAGATATCTGAATTTTTACTCGAGTTATCGTGTGCACAGACGGACGGACGGACGGACAGACAGTCACCGCTTAATTGATTTCTCGTTTCATTCTGCTCATTTATGTATACATTTGTCTATATCTATCTCGATTCGTTTTGCCTGTTACAAACAACCGTTATGTGAACAAAGTTATAATACCCTTGCGCACAAGTGCGCTGGGGGATAAAAAAAAGTGTGAGTACCGGTAGGTCAGGTCTTGAAATTAGACACATGTTTTGGCAAATTTCATGTTGTTTTCGAGAATATAATGGGATCTCTTTGCGCGACGTTGCAAATATATGAAAGTGTTATTTTCTTATTTTTTCGATTTTCAGCCTTTTTGCGTAATTTCGAGAAAATAGTTTTTCGAACTAGGAAAAAATCACACCAAGTATTGGGAGAAAAAAATGTTTACAGCTACGTAATTTTTATACCCGAGCGCACTTGTGCACAAAGGTATTATAACTTTGTTCACATATACAAATAGACACATAGACAAATGTATACATAAATGATCAGAATGAAAAGAGAAATCGATTGTGACTGTCTGTCCGTCCGTCCGTTCGTCTGTGCACACGATAACTCGAGTAAAAACTGAGATACCTTAACGAAACTTGGTACGTGCACTTCTTTCTGGCGTGGGACGGATGGTATTGAAAATGGGCAAAATCGGACAATAACCACGCCTATTTATGGTTAAATGTGTATATCTTGGTAATCGCTGCACCGATTTCTTCCAAACTTGGCACAGTTGTTGGCCTTGATATAAAATACGATACGGCCGAAAATCTTTGAAATCGAACAATAACCACGCACAAATCCCATACAACGGCAATTTAGAGAAATACGAAATCTTCGGTAAATCAGGAAATATTAAAGCTAATTTATTCAAAATTGATGCTTGCAACAATTCTTTACCAAGAAATACGCTTTTGATAAAATTTTGGAAAATGGCGGTGGCACCGCCCACTTATGATCACATATATGTATCTCGGTTACCGTTCTACCAATTTGTACCAAACTCGGTGTGGTTATTCTATTTGCCACCTAGAAGCAAAACGTTGAAAATTATTGAAATCGGATTAAAATTACGGCCGCTTTTCATATAACGGTAAATTTCAGAAATGCTTGAAACTTCAATATTTCGAAATTTAAGGACGCTGGTTTTCTCAAAATTGGTACACCCCGCCGGGTATTTAATGTTCGGCTCCGCCCGAACTTAGAGTTTCTTATTTGTTAAGTATAACCTTTGTTGTTCAGACAGTGGAAAGCAGAAAACAATAATTAACCGGAATTCCACCACATTTAATGATTGGACCCATATTTTTTGCGAGTTGTAGACGTTATGTTGATCCAATCTTCTCCATATTTTACCTTTAAGGTTTCGTTATAAAAGAGAGATAAGTAACTAAACTACATAGAAATCGGATGAAAGTTAAAGCTACCGCCTACAACAGTGTAAGGCGTGGCAATTATCCGATCTTTATCAAATTTCATAATTGCTTATCCCTAAGTAAAATTAGACCACGAGTCAAGTCTCAGCGACAGGTTAACTATTATTTCCACCTGCCTCCATATAGTCGAAACACTGTGCGACGTTGACTTTGATATAGGAAATCTATGCTTTCAGGTGGACGTTGAGTAACAACTAGACAAATTCCCGTTAAGCGAATCACGCCTTCGCAAACTAACTCACCCGATGTGGTTCTTAAAAAAGTAAGCAAGTATATAGAGGTGGGGTGGCTGGAAAACCTCTCAAAAGCAGGCATCGAGCAACGCGTACCTAACTGCAGACCTTGTCAAGAGCACAGCTCTTCATCTCCTGCACCAGAGTTTTCTTGTTCGCCTGCAGCTGATGCATCTTGGCATCGTATCCATTTAGATTTCGATGGGTCATTTTTAGATTCAATGTGGCTATTGTTGTAGATGCCTATCAAAATTTCCATTCGTAGTAAAAATGCGACATATAATATCCACTGCGACTATAAAAGCCCTTAACTAAATTTTGCGACAACGGGCGACAATTTATAGCCTCCACATTTCAGCAATTTTGCACCGACCACGGCATTCAGCATCATATACACTCATTAGATGCGGTAGTTGTGAAAAATGTTGCTAGGGGCCTTGGATTTCGGGTATCATTCTGACAAATCTTGGAGGTGTCATGTACAAAGTGAAAACCGATCAAGGCGTACTAAGGAGGCATAACAACCAAATCAAGACCCGAAACAAAGGTTATAAAAAACTCTCTTCAACTGGAGAAAAACTGCGCAGAGACGACATACTAATGCGACGATCAGCACGTAGCGGAACTATGAAATAGTTGCGGAGGAGATCATGTATCGTAACCCGAAACTAGAATACATCTGGAAACACAATTTTGCTGTTTTCCATGTATCGTTCTTCTTTTGTTCTGTCAATGAGGTTTGCTTGCTTCTTGGTTCTTAGACGTCGCTTTCCCGTGCGCCTTTTCACGCGATTTAATTATATTTCCTTATTTTATATTAAAATAATATTTGTAACTTAAATAAATTAGAGCTAAATACATTCATACTTAGTTTAACGTTAAGTTGTTACACGACCGTAATCAAAAAACAGAAACAAAAAAGCTTTTTCTAATAACCGTCGCCCCTCGGCAGGCATGGACAAACCTCCCAGGTTTCCGACCACAATCAAATAATAAAAAGAAAAAAGCTCTTTCTAATAGCGGTCATCCCTCGACAGGCAATGGCAAAACGCCCAGTGTATACTGCCATGAAAAACAGCTTCTCATAAAAATACAATCGCCGTTCGGAGTCGGTGTAAAACTTTAGGTCTTTATTATAGTTGTATAATATAAATTTAATTAAAATTAAACTAAACAATGATTAACTTGAAAAAAAAATATGTGATATAACAAAAAGAAAAAAATATAAAGCAAGATGAAATAAAATAAAGTGGGGATCGAACCTGGGTGCGACTGATTTGCAGTACACATTGGTAACCACTTAGTTACCGTGGATGCGAACTTGCTTGCACTGTTTTCTCACTTGTTTGCTTTATTTATTTTTGGCCGCTGACCAGTGTTATCATCGAAAATTTCCTTGACCCGAATTAGTTTTGGGAAGTAACTATAAGAATTAATCCTTATCAACTGCAGTTAATTCCCGAGATAATTCCGAATTGAAAAGTTGATTCAGATCAACGCTGTCGCCTGTCTATGCTTTTAATCTGCACTAACTGACTCTTTAATTGGTTATTAACTGCGTTACGTTATTTTGATTAATTTTCATTATATAGACAAATACTACCATTTAACATCTTTTCAGCTATGTCACTAGGGTGGATGAAAATGCTCCACAAGGAACTGCTTTGACATTTGCGGATCCATATTTGCCTCGTGTGTACGATGATGATACCGGAAAAAATGGAGTCTTCTCTTTAACCTTGCTAAACAATAACGGGACATTCGAGATTACACCCAATGTTGCTGAACGCAGTACTTCATTTCTAATACGTGTACGTGATAATGTGTTATTAGATTACGAAGAACGCTATTCGGTGCAATTCCAAATTTTAGCACAAGAATTAGGACCAGCAACAAATCTTTCAGTAGCTGCGAATGTCACGGTGTACATTAACGACGTTAATGATAACCCACCGATATTTGAACACCCTGTGTATACTGTAGAACTTCCAGAAAATATGACTGTCGGGACCAAAGTTGTCCAAGTTAAAGCCAGCGACGTAGACAAGGCAGGTCTAGGCGGACGTGTTCGATATACAGCAATTTTGGGCTATTTAAATACCTCATTAAATCTAGATGCAGAGTCAGGGCTCATCACAGTATCGACCAATAATCACGGTTTTGATCGTGAAATAATGCCGGAATACCATCTATATGTAGAGGCCCGCGACAATGATGGCACTGGTAATCGCGCTCAAGTTCCTCTGGTTATAAAATTAATTGACGTCAATGATGAAACTCCAATCTTTGAGAAAGATCTTTATGAATTCATATTATCGGCAGGCTTGAAAAGCTTTACATCCATTGCTGTTATACACGCCATTGACAATGATGCCACAGCGCCCAACAATGAAGTTCGATATGAAATAATCAATGGTAATTACGAAAATAAATTTTATTTGGATAAAATAACTGGCGAATTGATAGTTCGAGAGAAAATAACGTTGCGATCCAAAACGAGATTACGACGCCAAACCTTATCTAACAATGATGGCGACATATTCCTGCTAACTGCGCGTGCTTATGATTTAGGAGTACCAGTGCGGTTCAGCACGACTACTATCCGTATATATCCACCGGAGAGTCGAAGCCGTACTCTGACTTTTGTAGTGCCAGGCGGAAATCCTGACAAAGCGAAAACTGAAGAAACACTTTCCACAATAACGGGAGGAAAAGTAATTATACACGATATTAGACCGCTGCAAGCTGATGAGCTAGTCGCCAAAACAATTATGGGAGCAAGTGTAGATGCAATGAAAAGAAGTATTGTAACCGCCGCTGTCCTGTATGATAGCTCCTCTGTTGTAGACATATCTCAGATTCAGCAACGTTTATCGCAGCACAATAGCTCGTTTGCGATAATGAATGGTAGCGATACAGTGGAAACAGACGTAAGTATTAATAGATATGTTTTCTTTCGAATACTAATAACACTGCGTAATAGTGGAATTTAAATTATAATGTAGTAATTGTAGGCCTAGTCGAGTAATATAGCCTCCATATAAAAATTTTAAATTAATTACACTAACAGCCGAAGTCATGGACAGTTTAATTATTACATAAATGGCTGCTCAGTATAGATTTGAAGGGTACCATGACATAACCCATTACTGCACGGCATTACTGCAATTTTAAAATTTGGAATTATGTCACTCCTTATACAGTAACTTATATGAGTTATACTTGGAGTTATGTCACTTCTTATTAGGTGTCATAACCCCAATTGGTATAATGTCATTTTTGAGGCTAAAGCATATTTTCCCGGTCTCAAGAAAAATAAAAAAAGCATATAAGAACACACTAAAGAAATGAAAAATAAATTTTCTATTAAAATCTTTTCTGCGCAAAAATATTTTTTCTGCTCTTTTCCGGAAACACAGAAAAGATAATTCTACTTCGCAAGGGTTATAATCTCTAACAGCGTCCGAAGGCCGCCTACGCAGAAAGATGTTCTGCGCCAAAATACTTCCGCCCCTCTGTTTTGGCAACACAAAAAGAAGAATTCTACTTAGTAAGTGTTATAATCCCTAAGCGCGGCCAAAGGCCGCCTACGCAGAAGGAAGTTCTGCGCAAAAATACTTCTTCCCCTCTTATTCGGCAATACAGAAAGGAGAATTCTACTTAGTAAGGGAACATAATAAACAATTGCTTGTATCCACATCGTAGAACCTTAAAAAACGTCGCGTCTAGTAAGTATTGATTCTCAGTTATACATAAATATGTTGTAATATTAGATCGCCTATAGGCGTTGACAAGAAAATATTGTAGGCAAAGCCAGCTCCTATGACAGTGTTTTGACAAAAATGTCATTTATCATTATTCTTGCACATTCTAAATTCTTTTGGTTTGCAAAATTACTTGAGAGATTTGGAATTTTGTCGTCTTTTCGTTTGGAAATATTTCACTCCTTATATAGTGATATAACGACAAGTAAAAAAATGGGGTTTATGTCACTACACAAGAAGTGACATTACCCCAAATTTTAAAATTGGACTATGCCACTTGGGGCTATGTCACGGTACCATTCGAAGAATTTCCCACTCAGAATCAGTTAATAATTCGTTAACGGCATTTAATGGACAATAACGTTGAGTAAAGAAAACCCTTAGGGCCGTTTCCTAATGTTAATAATAAAGCAGTAAAGTTGCCTTTACTAACAGGGCAGATAAATTGTTCCTCAATTTAACTTGTTTTCGTTTTCTTTTCTTACCGGTAAAAATTAATTTGTTATGCCGTAGAGTGAAACTTCACTACATTTCCGAGAGTGAAACTTCACTACATTCGTCATAAAATTTCAAAGGTTGGTTGTATAAGCAAATATAGAGCAAGAGCAACTGTTAGCAAAAACCAAAACCTTGGATGAATAATGTAATATATCTGACTCATGCACCAAAACCAAACCAAAATTTTTTATTGGGTACAAATCAGAGTTCGGCAGTGAATAGCTCAGCTTATGAATATGCTCACATGCTCATGAATCACCCCATTGTTCACTCAAACTTGCTCTCACTAAAAAATGTTACTCTCTCACAATTGCTTAGCTTGCTTGTAAACTAGTGTATACCGCTAGATGAGTTAAGTGGCTCATAGTTTATTCATGAACACATACACAAATTCAATAAAATTTTACTACAGACTTTTTAATAAGAACTTTGAGATAATTCTAGTTTGCAGTTTTATACCTAATTAAATTATAGCTAGAAAGGGGATGGTGTTATTATTATGGGTGAACCCGCCAGCAAATAAAAATATGAAAAACCAACACGAATTCTTAACCAATTAAAATTTGCAGTTCATTAATCAGGAATTCTGGAATAAGTAGCACTTGTTGGCAAGAGTGATTCTGTGTTGGATTTCAATGCTGACATTATTATCGGTGTTAATGCTGGTTCTGTTTGATAACAGGAGATACTTCTTCTTGTCCTCGTTTACCACCAGACCCACTCGCTTTGCTTCCCTATCCAACTTGGAAAAGGTAGAACAGACTTCAAGGTTTTTGTTACCGACGATGTCGATGTCATCGACATAAGCCAGAACTTGCACGCTCTTTTAGTGAATTGTTCCTGAGCGGTTCAGTCCTGCAGCTCTTATTATCTTCTCCGACATCAGATTAAAAAAGTCACATGAAAGGGAGTCGACCTGTCTGAAACCCCGTTTTGTGGCGAACGGCTCGGAGAGGCCTTTCGCAATTCTGGCGGAGCTGGTGGTATTGCTCAACGTAATTTTACACAGCCGTATGAGTTTTGAGGGGATACCAAATTCAGATATAGCGGCGTATAGGCAACCCCTTTTAGTGTTGTCAAAAGCGGCTTTAAAGTCGACAAATAGGTGGTGAGTGTCGATCCTTTTCTCGCGGGTCTTTTCCAAGATTTGGCGTATTGTGAATACCTGGTCTATGGTGGATTTTCCAGGTCTAAGGCGACACTGATAAGGCCCAATCACTTCATTGAGTTGATGCATGCACCTTATCAACTCCTCGCCGCCGTACTTGAATAGCTCAGCTGGCAGGCTGTCAGCTCCAGCAGCTTTGTTGTTTTTCAGAAGCGTTATTGCTATACGTACCTCGTCATAGTCAGGCGGTGGAACGTCGACTCCATTATCATCGACTGCGGGCTCGGGTTCTTCTTCTCCACAAATTTCCGTGCTGCTACCATTTAGTAGCGTGTAAAAGTGTTCCCTTCATAATTTAAATACGCTCTGGACATGAGTTACTAGGTCGCCACTATTATTCTTATAGGAGTACGCCCTGGTCTTGAAACCATCCGTAAGTCGCCTACCTCTCTGGTAAAATTTTCGGGCATTCTTTCTGTCGGCCAGAATTTCAAGCTCTTCGCACTCACGTATTTCGGCCTCTCTCTTCTTATTGCAGCAAATACGTCTCGCTTCCCTCTTCAGATCCCTATAGCGGTCCCACAGAGCGCGCGTTGCGCCCGATCGCAGCGTGGCCATGTAGGCGGCATCGTTTTCCTCTGCAGCTTCCTGACACTCCTGATCGTACCAGTTGTTCTTTCGGGCTCGCTGAAATCCGACTACTTCTTCGGCGGCGGTACTTAGTGAGCGGGAAATGTAGTTCCACTGCTCGCATATGTCTGTTTGTTGAAGAGTACTCTCTGAGAGCAGGTGTGAGGGTCGAGTAGCGAAGGCGTTGGCTATCTGTTGTGATTGCAGCTTTTCGACGTTAAGCTTTCCTTGCATATTTGGGCGCACATTTTTTGCTGCACAGAGGCGAGTGCGTATCTTGGCTGCAACAATATAGCGGTCCGAGTCGATGTTTGGGCCTCGGAGTATGCGTACGTCTAAAACACTGGAAGCGTACCTTCCCTCTATCACAACATGATCGATTTGGTTTCACGTTTTTCGATCCGGAGACAGCCACGTATCTTGGTGGATGTTCTTATGCTGAAACCTAGTACTACATATTACCATGTTTCGGGCCCCGGCGAAGTCGATCAGCCTCATTCCGTTATCGGCCGTTTCGTCGTGGAGGCTGAATTTTCCGACAGTGGCGCCAAAGATCCCTTCCTTGACCACCTTGGCATTAAAATCGCCAAGTACGATTTTGACATCATGTCGGGGGCAGCGCTCATATTCACGTTGCAAGCGCTCATAGAAGAGATCCTTGGATGCCTCATCCTTCTTTTCCATCGGGGCATGGGCGCAGATGAGCGAGATGTTGAAAAATCTCGCTTTGATGCGGATTGTGGCTAGACGCTCGTACACCGGGGTGAACGACAGTACTCGGCGACGGAGTCTCTCTCCCACCACAAATCTAACTCCGAATTGGCGCTCCTTTACATGGCAGCTGTAGTAGACGTCTCAAGGCCCCAGACATTGCTTGCCCTGCCCGTCCAACGCATTTCTTGGATGGCGGTGATGCCAGCTTTTGTCCTTACAAGGACATCAATCAGCCGGGCAGAGGCACCTTCCCCATTAAGGGTCCGGACATTCCAGGTGCATACCCTCAAATCGTAGTCCTTTAAACGTTTGCCGTGGTCGTCATCATAAGGGGGTTGTCATCCGCGGCTCTGCCTTGCTTCTTCACTGGATGTGGTTTTTACGTGGCGGGTCCCAAACCCAGCGCACAACCCATTTGTGGGACGGGGATGGTTTCGCAACCAAATACACGTTTATATAGCGATCCGCTTGCTCGAAGCAGACGCCCGCTTGCAGGCGCACCTACTGGTGAACAGATGCTGCAGACTTCAGTGAGGCCTTAAACCGAATAAGTCGGAGTGGTCCCACCGAAGCTCCCTCTCTTTCTGCCGTGACCCAAGGCTCCGCTCGGATTGGTTACCGCATCTCGCACATGGGTTGCTCACGTTGCCCAGAGTGCGCGAACGAGGACGCAAGAGTCGGGATTGAGTATAGCCATGCAACTGTAACTGCATACCCAGCGCAACGACTATACCCCATAGCTCTAACCGGCTAAGACTACTAAATTGAGACGAAACTTGCGCTGAATCGTTTAAAATAAAGTCTTCGTGAAAAAGTATTTTCTTGTAATTTTCGGTAGAATATATCCTTCTGGAAACAATTATTTATACTTGTTTGCCATCACAAAATACTGAAAGCTAGATTTATAAAATATAATAATCTATTACATGACTATATTCCTGGAATAAAGTGTGATTTATTTAAAAAGTGGCCTTTTTACACACGTTTTTTTTAATTTTTCCCAAAAATGTAAATACTTTTATTTCTAGAAATTCCCATTGTATTTTTAAGTTAAGTTTTTAATTACATTAATTTCATTTAAAAAAATGTACTAGCTTTGAGTTTTATTATTTTTTGTCAATATTTGTGTGCCATTAAAAATTTTTTGTTTTTTATAATAAAGGAAACTAGTAATAATCCCCGAAATTCGGCGTGCTCCGTGGTCTAAAAAATCTGTATATTTATTTATTCTAAAAACCACATGCATTGGTATTTAACTTTAACTTTGGAATTTTGGCAAGATCATGCTACACTCCGTACGTATACATAGCTGGCCATGCGTAAAGCAATCCCCTTGTTAGGGTCTGACCTTACATATTTATTGTTATTGCGAACGCTACAATAGTTTTGAATTGGCGTTTATATACATAGGGAAATGTTGATTCGCTGGGCTGTAAATTTATATGGGGTAGTAAAATTCATTTCCCTTGTGAATCACATGTTCATTAACTAACCCTTTATATGTACATACATATTTGTATTGCGGCATTCAAAGAATTATATTGTAGTTCTTTAACTATTAGGCGAGACCATTATCTAAAACCCTTCATATGTATATATTTAGGTAGCGGACTAACATCACAACTGCTCCGAGTTTTAGTATCAAGTCATGAGGTGCAACTCTCGTACTCCTACATTCTCCTGTGGATATTCAGAACCGACAGTAGATATCGACGCCATAGTAAACATTTTCTTTTACGTACAACATAATAACCATATCTTTATTAACTATCGTACAGTGCTTATTTTTTGAACCCGGAATTAATCGATCCTTCAAGTGGTGTTGATTAATTACTCCGAATCGGTAGTTAACTACAAAATTTCAGTACAAATAAATATCTTATCTTAATTTTTGAGTCCGGCGAGAGTTCTCTAACCCGCAAGAAAAAACTGAATTATATTATTTTTAATATTTTTATTGAGTTTTGTACCACGATTGTTTATACAACAAAGCTCAATAAAAATATTGAAAATAAAATGTTAATAAGCCACAATAACATTGACTAAAACTAAAACTATCAGATTCTCTGAAACGAAAATATATGGAGAGTTTAAAATACCGTTCTCTCAGTCCGTCTGCCAGGACTTCTATTTTAAGTGTTCCAGCTTTTTAAAAATATACAAAATTGAAAATAAATTTACACTATTTAGAGACAAAAGCAACATTTTTGTTTTGCAGATCTACTGCTGTATCGCTACCTAATTCGTACGAACGTAGCAATGCATTGCTCGATATGAAACAAAAATAGGGACGAAAGCGAATAATTGGAACTATTTTTCATTCTTTTATGTCCCTCTGAGACAATGCTTTGCTCAATGTAAAAATTGTAAAAGCTTTCGACGCAAATATTTAGAAAGTGGTTCAATGAATCTTAAATGTGAAAAGTTTGTGCAAAGTTTCAGATCGAGCACTTTAATTTGATGTATAATAGTAGATCGCTGGGAATAAGCGCCTTGTTTTAGAATAATATTTATGTAGATAAATAAAAATGAGCGAAAAAAACATCTTTATTTCTTTACATGTGGTCATTGTTGTTTAGCAACAAAATCCTTGTTATAAAATAGAATAGAAGTGTTTTTTACTCTGTACTTACAATATTGCAGTCAATAAAAATCACGACAAATATTTTTCATATTTCTGCTGCTTGAAAAAGTACCTATTTGACCGTTACTGTAAATTTTCTTGCTAAACGGGCATATATTTCTTGAGAAGTAATTTAAGAAATTGTGATCGAAGCACATTTCTTTTTAATTTCTTGAACGTCATTATATTTGAATTTTTCGTTTTTGTTAATGGCCTTATTCCATATATGTAGTACTTCGCATATTGCTAGTACATTCAAAGTACATTCCCCAACATCAGAGTGTCGATATACTCAAAAAAGAAAGAGAGATCCGATAAGAGAATGTACCCAAACTGACATTTCTACTTTTCAAAATTCAGGAGCGGTTTAACAAATTCTTATTGAAAAATAATTCAGATGAAAAATTAACAAAAAATACAATATTTGTATATCTATGAGAAACACTGCAGGCGCTGTGGTGGCAGAGGAAAAACGTACCAGTTACAGAAGGACTTGGCATCAGATGGCATTTCCAGTTGGCATTCATACGCACAGAACAGAAATGAATAGCGTGCTTTATTGGATTCGGTCAACTATCATATGCCACACAGCTTCATGTGTAAATAAGTTTTGTTTTATGGCGATTTCTTTTCTACAAAAACTGTTGCCTTTTCAATGCCCTCTCCTTAGTATTTGTGCGTAGAGGGCACTGAGAAGGCAACATTTTTCGGTAGAAAAGAAAACGCCATTAGTTAGGAAAAACACCTCCTATTTTCCAATTTTTCGGATATCGAAAAAACGAAGAGCTTCGAAAAAAGTCGACATATCGAGCCCTAAGCGCAAAAAAATTTAGGATTTTTTTTCAAAACTTACTTCTTGAAGCAGAAATAGTCTAGGACCTAGAGTCTAGATGAACAAAAATCTGACAGAGAGTAAATATTTAGAAAATGAAAGCAAATTTTAGCCGAAATGCCGATTCAGAATAAGAAAATATGCGTAAAGTCGAATGCGTCGATTCCGAAGCGCCCCGCAAATGAGAAATTGGTCATTTAATTTTCTTTTGTGGCGTATGTTTGGACTTTAGGGTGTATGTCGAGAATTTATTTACACTTTTAGCGGTGATAGCGGTAAATACACATCATAATCGCTGTAAAAAATTTCGAATTATGGCCAGACCATGCGTTCTTCAAGTTGTCAAGACAACTCCGCACAGGTGCAAAGACTGTCTAAGAGCGTTTATGCATCAAAATTTAATTTTGAACAAAATTCGTTTGCGTTAACTGCGGTTTGAAGGAAACATGAGACCGTAAAATTTTTATTTGTTTGTTAAATTCTCTGATCCGCCCCTGTTGTGATATGGCACTTCATTCTATGTAGTAGTTTACAGATATACACGTATACTTCTACAATCACAAAAATTTGCATAGGCTGTCTATCTTTGATTTCGAATTGAAAACACATTGTGATCATATTGCATGGTGGAATAATAACAAGGTGTTGTCAGTAGCGACGTGTTTGTTGTGATTTTGACAAGATCGGCATGCTTATTTTCAGTGCTGCCGATCTTAATTTTTATACTACTATTCGTTGGGAAATAGTATCTAAAATACTCCATTTTAGTAATTCGTTTTATCGCAATTTTTAAAGAACTTGGTGTTTTCAGAACAATATTAATATTTAAAATTGCTGGATTTGTATAATTTTTGTACTCAAAAAGTAGAACAATAAAAGATATCGTGGTTATCAATGGAGAAAAACTTTCACAAAAATAGTAAGGAAACGTGATTTTTTATATTAAATAACTTTTGCTGCATTGTCATAATATTGAGCCAAATGAACTACTGATACATTAGAATAGAGTGGTGGCATGGTTAAATTAGGAATTCGCTTATATTATCGATATTTATGTGTTTTAATCTATTTAGAATATCATTTACAGTCTAATAGGAAATTGTCTTATTTTACGGCTTTTACTTTTTTAAAGTTACAATATATGTCCAAACTGTGTGGAGCTGCCGATACAAACATATATTAAGGCTTATAAGCCTGTAATTATACATTTTTCTACATTTAATTTGAAGTAGTATGCACCAACGGAAAGAAAAATGCGTTAGGCATTTGGAAGCTACTAAAATACAAAATACCACTTCCAGGAAGATGGTACAAATGTTTTTAAATTTCCAGCGCTTCCTTTTGTAATTTCGATATTTAAATCTGAAGTTAAAAGATAACAAAACTAATACGAAAATAAGATGATCAGAAAAATTACATCTTGATGGGTTTGTTGAATTTATTAAATAAAATCGTTTAATAATGTTAACGTAACTACATACACATAGATTAATTTCCAGTTTGGGGTTGGAGTGAGAAATACCATAAACGTAAGTAGGATGCCAATATCCATTGTATTTCGAAGTTAAATTGCATTCTTTTTATGTGCATATTTTCAATACATATGTATATCCTGTACTAAACTTGTTTGGTTTCGTCTAAGAATACTCAAATATTTACACTTAATAACTGTGGAAAAAATCCCCATCTCGAAATTTGCTAATTCATTTTTAAGTATTAACAAATTTGCAACATGAACAAATTATGAAGCTTCAAAACACCCAGTATCCATCAAAAAGTTGTTTACTGAAACTACCTTAACTTTTAACATGGTTTAAACAGCTTTATAGATTGATGTTTTCAATTTATAAACCTTTTTAAAGCTACGTTATTTTGTATGAATATGGCTATAAGTTTTAGGTAAAAATATTTTTTCATAGAATAGTAAATATATTGCGATTACTTTTTATACCGATGCTCAATTTGTCCCTCCCGCCACAATTTAAGTTGAAACATAAAAACTATAATTACAAAATAAGAAAGTAAAACCGTCCTAAATGTATGCATACATACATAATAATAGAAAAACTTCGATACGAACAAGTAGTACCTGATTTTACATTCATGCTGTCCACTTAGTTCAAAGAGTTTAAATTTGATAAACATAATTCTTTTGTATTAAAAATGTTTCATATTTATACCTAGGGCTTTATAATCAAGCAATTTGTAAACTCTTATTTGCTAAAAAAAGTTCCTTGCACTTAATTTCCATACAACTTTATTTTCTAGCGTTTGCTTCGCAGCGCAACTGCTCAAATGGCGTAAGTGGCTTGCGAGCAAATGAGCTCTTGCGTTTATTCACAAGCCTTTCAGATTCATAATTGTAAGCGAAACGAAGCTAGTGAGCAATATGAATTGGAGCTCATAAGCGAAACACTTGTGATTACTTGCTCAACACAAGCTCACTAGCGCCATTCACACTTGCTCACTCTCCGTGATTATTTCGCTTGCTTCACACTTAAGCTCGTCGGCGATTTCAAGCATCCGTTGTTGGTTACCCCAGCAACGAGTACATGTGTGAGTGTCGGGTTGAATGTCGGGTGCTTGAAGCTTGCCCGGCGACACTCAAGCATAAAGCGTCAACACCATTTGCAATAAAATTTCGTAGTGGGCGGACGTAAACATGTCTTCATCGGATGACGATTTTTTGCTACTTGCCACTGCAGTAGTTTTATTAGAAAAAAAGAAAAAAAAAGAAAGACTAAAAAGAAAAAGTTGTGGATGAAAAGTTTATATACGCATAAGTTTCAATAAACCGCAACGTAAAATCTTTATCTTCCGCGAACTTGCTCATTTTACATATCACAACAAACTAACACACTAATGCTTGTCAACGCTTTGCGCCACTATCAAACAGACCGCCATCAACACGAGCCGACAACAAGTACGTGTGACACGACGAGCTTTAGTTTCTCGCAAGCAGCTCAACGTTGTGTTTTATACATTCAGTGCAGGACTCTAGTACAAATTTTAAAAGGTTGCATCGGGTGAGCAACAATTTATCGATTCGAGATTTTAATGCGCTGATGAGAAAACGAAAACTCGTATATCGAGACTATAAAGTGGCCGGTAATCTAAAGGTTAGATGAGAAAACGGCCCTCACTAAACTTTTAATTTTTATTATTTCCTATTGAGTATTTAAAACTAAGCGAATATGTATGTATAATTCAGAAGGACTTATACTTAACTACATACATATACTTCATAACAAAATTATTTCACAAAAGTAGAACAAGTAGTAAATACATAAATTAAACCAGCGTGTGGAGTCTGCGAAATCCCAAAGTTATTGTATTCCTAGTTCGGGTATGTCAGTTAAACCTTCGAGAAATTCAGAACCCATGATCTTTCGTCTTATTTTACATAGTACGGGACATTTTCATAACAGGTACCGCAAGATTTCTGGATCTTCTTCACTTCTGCAGCTACGTCTAATTGCACCCCTTCAGCTGTGGAGGGCTACCGTTGCTCTTTTAATACGCTCTTGGATATTTTGTGCCCAGGTCAGCTTTTTGTCTAGTACTATGCATAAATATTTTGAGTATTCCCCTACCTTCTAGCAGGGAACTGAAGTGAGACTATTTTTTACTTCCTGGTAAAAAGCCCTAGGTCAGTTTTGTCTCGGCTAAAACCCAGGCCTGTCTCCTTGGTACAATTTTACAACGCTTTTATCAACTTGCAATGTTGTGACTCCAGAAACTTTCGATGTTGTGGATCCAGAAACTTCCAATGTTGTGGATCCAGAAACCTTCAATGTTGTGTGTCCAGACACCATAAAACCTTTGATTTGCAAAGTTCCTATAAAAAAGAATAGTGCATAGGGCGACATATACCTCTACAGTTGAGAGGTAGATGTCGCCCTATGCACTATGTAAGTTAACACAATATTTTATGAACTTCTCAACATAGCCAAAACAACATTACATAAATTCCATTCCCACAGAATATTCTGCAAACATAGAAACCGTTCGCATATTTTGGAGTCTTGTTGCAACCAAAAGTGCAATTGCGCTGCCCGCGCATCCGCTAAATTCTTAGTTAATGAAACTGAACACCTTTAGACTGCGTTTATACACGAAAACTTTTGTCGCCGCGATTTTTACATTCCCTTTTGGTGTTGCTCGTTTCATTTACACACGGAGATTTATGTGTATGCAATTGTTGTTGTCAGCTGTGAACAGCGGTTCAATTTACACAGGCGAACGAGAGCACAAAGCGTGTTGCCCGAGCACGAGCAACTCGGTGCCCCTCTCCTTTCCTCGTCACGCTCTCTCCTACAAACGTCGAGTTGCGGCAACAAAAATCGCCGTGTGTAAATGAGCACTTAGTGAGCGAAACACGCGCAACCGCTTATTCACTCACCCCACCAAATACTTCTGCTGAGCGCTACACGCGCAAACAATATTTTGCTGACCAAGCATATTTGGTCACGTAGGCAGGCTCAGGAAGGGTAGCTTATAGTTTTAGCTTTAAGAATATTACAGTCTTAGTTTTAAGTTCAAACCAACAGGCACATAGTGCCGCCTAATCAACTTAATCTTTAATTTAGTTTAACCAACAGGCACATAGTGCCGCCTATTCAACTTAATCTTTAATTTAGTTTAACCAACAGGCACATAGTGCCGCCTAATTGACTCAATCTTTAATTTAGTTTAAACAAAAGGCACATAGTGCCGTATAACTAATTGACATATATTTAATTATAGAAATAAACCAAAAATTTTTAAATAAACAAAAATAACGTCGTGTATTTATTGGCGCCCAACGTGGGGCACGGTTTAAAACGTAAAAAGTACGCGCGAACCATAAAAATTAGTTTGGCCCCTTAGTACCTACTTATGAAAAAGGGAGGGAAGTGATTTCCCAGCCAAAATAAAAAGGAATATTGAATAAGCGGGCATAAAAATAAGTGTTTAAATTTAGAGAAAATCTTTGAATAAAATTCAAAAATAAATAATAGCATCAAAAGAAAGAACAACAACAACAAAACCAACTGTAAAAAAAGTAACAACACCAGCGATGGTGGCAAAAGAACAACAAAAACAACTGTAAAAAGGTAACAACACCAGCATTAGTGGCAAATGAACAACAAAAACAACTGTAAAAAAGTTACAACAACAACAGCGATAGTGGAAAAGGGAACAACAAAAAAACAACTGTAAAAGTAACAACAACACCCAGAATGCAGTTAACGATAGTATTTCTCTTTTTCCTGAACCTTATTTTAAGGGATGGTTCGTTTGAAGTGTTAGACTACACTCAAACAGAAATCGTTATTATGGAGGACGGAATTGGCACAATTCAAACAGGGACCTACCGGATTATCCACATGACAAACATAATGGAATACTATACAATACTACAAGAACTAAACAGAAACTTCATTAGAAACATACCAGCTAACAACCCCTTTTACTCTTTTATAACAGACGAGATAAATAACATCAACGCAACCATTAATAACATCTTACGTAAATACAAAAATAAAAGATCCCTAGACTTCATAGGATCAGCCTGGAAATGGATACCTGGCAATCCTGACCATGATGACTTGGTAGCCATCAACAGTAAATTTCAAGAAGTAATTGAAAATAATAACCAACAACTAGTAATTAACAAAAATATTATCGAAAGAATTAACAATATCACACAAATTAGCAACTCAATAATAAAGTCTCTAGGAAAGAGTAACGAATTTCAAACCACCCTAATACTTCATAACAATTTAATATTGGCATAATCAAAGATGAGTTAGAAAATATTAAAAGAGCAATTCATTTAACATTATTAACTCAGTTATTATTATCATTCAAGAAGCTCATAGAATAAATACAATTTTTATAGAAGAAAATTTACAATTTGGCTTGTTAGAAGAATCTTTGAATTTTGCAGACGTTCAAATTGCTGTAAAACATAACTTCCTAATTTATATGATAAAAGTACCGAAAACCGGTAAATAAATTTGCAAATCTATTATAATTAAGCCTTTAAGTAAAAACGAAACTATTTTAAAGATAAATTTTGAAAAATATTGAAATGTAATGAAGAATATTATGGTATAGAAAAAGATTGTAAACTAATAAATGAAATAAGGATTTGCAAACAAACCCAAATTGTTAATTTGGAAAACGAAAATTGTATAAGAAATTTAATAAAGAATAAACCATATAAGTGCACCGTAACAAACACGGAACATGTTAAAAATATTGTTGAAATAAATAGTGAATTAATACTTTTAAATAATTTCGAAGGAAATATTACTACTAATAATAATACTAGGAATTTAAAAGGATCATATTTAATAAGAATCTTTAATGAAACCTAACCACTAATAACATGAATTTTACAACTTTAGACCAATATAGTCTGAGACCATTGCCTGCCTTAATCCAACATTCAAATTCACGTTCAGAATTCGAGGAAGTACTATCCTTAAAACTCATGAAAGAGCTGAATATAAAGAATATTATAAAAATATGTTCTCTGAACCTTTTATTGAAATCCAGCTTATTCACTCATTTTGGGCTATAAGCCTTAGTACTTACCATATTTTCAATCTTCAGATGCAAAAAGCGCAGAAATTCTGAAATAATTAATAGTAAACCAGAATCATTTCAAACGCCGGTAGTCAAAATGCCGCAGCATAGGAGTCTAAACGACATCCCTTTTTTTTAAATCAATCGGGAACGATCGGAATTTCGGAGGGAGGAGCTCACACAACATTTTATAAACTTCTCCACATAGCCAAAACCACATTACATAAATTCCATTGCCACAGAATATTCTGCAAACATAGAAACCGTTCGCATATTTTGGAGTCTTGTTGCAACCAAAAGTGGAATTGCGCTGCACGCGCATCCGCTAAATTCCTAGTTAATGAAGCTAAACACCTTTAGTGAGCGAAACACGTGCAACCGCTTATTCACTCACCCGAACAAATACTTCTGCTGAGCGCTACACGCGCAAAAGCTATTTTGCTGACCAAGCATCTTTGGTCACGTAGGCAGGCTCAGGAAGGGTAGCTTATAGTTTTAGCTTTACGAATTTTTCAGTCTTAGTTTTAAGTTCGAACCAACAGGCACATAGTGCCGCCTAATCAACTTAATCTTTAATTTAGTTTAACCAACAGGCACATAGTGCCGCCTAGTCAACTTAATCTTTAATTTAGTTTAACCAACAGCCACATAGGGCGCTTTTATAAGACGTAGCTGTTGCCCAACCGTTGGCTATTTGTCTTAGAAACACACATACTATGTTTATACGCACAGAATAATCGACTTAATTGAAAGCGCATTGCCACCGTACACATTTCGCTCTAGTGTTTATATTTACGGCTTTATATCGGCATCAAAATAGCCGTCTTCAAAAGCAAACAATAAGCTGTTTTCATTTGACATTTTATAAGTTAACATAATGGAAAGTGATAAAAATCTAGTTTTATTCGGCATTATAAAATCGTGGCAAAGAAAAAAAACGATTATTATTAATCAGCTTTTAAATACTGATGCGATTATTTGGAATTTGAGCGGAACAGCTGATCTCCAATTCGCTTTGAGTGAGAGCGGTGTTTAAACACTATTTCTAACTGTCTGGAGAAATAAACTACCGATTTGAAATGGAGTGTGAGCCAAAACACTTCGCTCTTTCAAAGCGAATTGAAATTCAGTTTACACATATGTTTTGAATCGCGGCGAAATGAATTAAAGCGACTTATGAATGCGTATAAACGTAGTTGTAGTTGAGTAGTTACGCTCAGCCCAACAGTTGGCAACTTTCCACCATTTTATCCAGCGGAAAATGTTTACGCTACCTGAACTCAACGTATTGGGCTTAACCTAAACAGTAGATCGAAAAGACTTACGCCGCTTATATTAAATTTAACGCCGCTTTGTTAGGTGGCAGTTGCAAACAAATTTATTATATTTTATATAACTGACGTGATAAAGTAACTAAAATATTTTATAATAATACTACGTTTCTAAATATATGTTTTTAAGATGTTTGCTATATAATTTTACACTGTTTAATTCATTGTTACATTGAACGATTTTTTCAACACGGCGGCCGCTCAGCGTTGAATTCTAAATAGTATCGACGCAACTATTTATATTTGTTGCAATTTCATTTGTTTACATTTATCAGCTGTTCTTTTGGCAGCACATTCGTCAAGCCGTTTCTAAGACGTAACTTTTGGGGTCAACAGTTGCCAGCAGTTTCGTAGCAGATGAGCTAAGCAGCTACGTCTTATGAACGCGACCATAGTGCCGCCTAATTGACTCAATCTTTAATTTAGCTTAAACAAAAGGCACATAGTGCCGTATAACTAATTGACATATTTATACCTTTCATGAGCATGAAATGGTATTATAACTTTGGTCCGATGTTTGTAAGTACCAGAATAAGAAGAGATAGACCCATTAAAGTGTATACTTAAATGATCAGAACGGCGAGCTGTGTCGATTTAGCTATGTCTGTCTGTCTGTCTGTCTCTCTGTCTGTCTGTCTGTCTGTCAGTCTGTCTGTCTGTGTGTCTGTCTGTTCTCCATTTATGCAGCTAAGAACATGAAATTTTGCAATCCTTCCACCAATTATCAACAGAAAATTTAGAGTGTAATTTACAAAGATCGAGTCACTATATCCTGTAGCTCTCATACAACTGATTGTTCAGATATACGATTTTTCGTTATAACTAATCCATTTAAATAGCTAGGCACATGAAATTTTGTTGTCACTCATTATCAAAAGAATACTTTCAGTGAAAATGGCGAAGATCGGGTCGCTATAACCTATAACCACCATACAACTGATTGTTCAGGTATGAGATTTTTTGCCATAACTTCTTCATTTATTCAGCTAGGATCATCCAAATTCGCACCGTTTTTAATCATTATTAACAGAATACTTACGGTGAAAATAACAAAGATCGGGTCACTATAACATATATCTCCCATACAACTTATTGTTCAGTTATGAGAACTTTCGTTATAACTCCGCCATATATGCAGCTCCGCCATAAATTTCGCACTATTTTCACTCATTATCAACAGAAGGTTTACAGTAAAATTAACAAAGATCGGATCACTATAACCTATTTATTGCCCCCATACAACTGATTGTTCAGATGTGGGGTTTTACTGAAACCCTCCTTTATTTGGACAGCTAAAACCGATAAATTTTTACAGCGGCTCCGCTGGCTTGCCCATGTCGTTCGAATGGACACCGACGCTCCAGAAAGTATTCAACTCGGAACCCGCTGGTGGTAGCAGGGGAAGGAGGGAGGCCCCCACTGCGATGGAAAGATCAGGTGGAGAAGAACTTGGCTTCACTTGGCGTTTCCAATTGGCTTCAGTTGGCACAGAGGAGAAACGACTGGCGTGCTTTGCTGAACTCGGCTAAAATCGCTTAGGCGGTTACAGCGCCAAAAAAGAAGAAGAAAACCGATAAATTTCTTAAGCTATTTTATAAATAACTAGCAGAGTACCCGACGTTGTTCCGGGTAAACAAATCAAAATATAAAACAGCTGTTTTAGAAAAGCGCCACTTTTCCGGTAGAATGCTTATTTCGGAAGGAGGTTTATTCATTGTGAATGAACATTTTTCGTTGAAAAGCATCGCGGGATAAAAAAAAGCGATTTAATCTTTCCGTTTCGAAATGGTTTAAAGATTTTGAGACAAAGTTTTAAATATCCGAGTGATTTAATTGATGAATACATATGTATCCCTCTTTTACAAACTCATTTATATGTATTTTACTCTAAACAACACCCATATATATGTCTGCATACCAAATTTCAAGTTCATGTGAATTATGGTTCCCAATTTATGGCTGATTAAAAATTCCCCGCCACTTTTCCGGTAGAATGCTTATTTCGGAAGGAGATTTATTCATTGTGAATGAACATTTTTCGTTGAAAAGCATCGCGGGATAAAAAAAAGCGATTTAATCTTTCCGTTTCGAAATGGTCTAAAGATTGTGAGACAAAGTTTTAAATATCCGAGTGATTTAATTGATGAATACATATGTATCCCCCTTTTACAAACTCATTTATACAAACTTTACTATAAGCACCTACCATAGAAATGTATTCATACCAAAGTTCAGCATATTTCACGCCTACCTACCGTAAATACGTCTGCAAACTAAATTTCAATTTCATGTGACATATGGTTCCGAAATTATAGCTGATAAAAGTATCCACGACTATGGGATGTGCCATGTCCCATTTTATAAAATCATTTATATATACCTTACTATAGGCCCCTGCTGTAGATATGTCTGCACTCCAAAATTTAAGTTGATGTGACTTATGGTTCCGAAGTTATGGTTCGTAAAATACTCGCCGCCTATGGGATGTGCCGCGCCCCTTTTTATAAACTCATTTATATATACCTTACTATAAGCGCTTACCAAAAATATGCCCGCATACCAAATTTCAAGTTCTTGAGACTTATATTTCCGAAGTTATAGCTGATAGAAAGGTCCACGCCTGTGGGGTGTGCCACGATCCTTTTTACAAACTCATGTATATATGTATATAAGCACCTACCGTATATATGTCTGCATACCAAATTTCAATTTCATGTGACTTATGGTTTTGAAGTAATAGCTGATCAAATTTCGACGCCTATGGGATGTGCCACGCCCCCTTTTAAAAAGCTATTTATATATACTTTACTATAAGCACCTACCATAGATATGTATGTCTGCGCACCAAATTTCAATTTCATGTGACTTATGGTTTTGAAGTTGTAGCTGATAAAATGTCCACGAATATGGGATGTGCCACGCCACCTTTTATAAAGCCATTTATATATACCTTACTATAAGCATCTACCATAGATAAGTCTGCATACCAAATTTCAAGTTCATGTGACTTATGGTTCCGAAGTTATAGCTGATAAAAAATTTCACGCCCACAGAATGTGCCACGCCTTTTTTTTACAAACTCGTTTATATAAACCCTCGTATAAGCACCTACCACTGATATGTCCGCATACCAAATTTCAAGTTCATGTGGCTTATGGTTCCGAAGTTATAGCTGATAAAAAATTCCACGCCTATGGAATGTGCCACGCCCCTTTTTACAAACTCGTTTATATATACCCTCGCATAACCACCTACCATTGATTTCAAGTTCGTGGGACTTTTGGTTCCGAAGTTATGGTTGATAAAAAATTCCACGCCTATGGGATATGCCACGCCCCTTTTTGCAAACTCGTTTATACATATCCACCTATAAGCACCTACCATTGATTTGTCTGCATACCTAATTTCAAGTTCGTCGGACTTATGGTTCCGAAGTTATAGCTGATAAAAAATTCCACGCCAATGGGATGTGCCACGCTCCCTTTTACAAACTCGTTTATACATATATACCTGCCTATAAGCATCTACCATTGACATGTCTGCATACCAAGTTTCAAGCTCATGTGAGTTATGGTCTGGAAGTTATGGCTGATTGAAAATTTCACGCCTATGGGAGGTGCCACGCCCCCTTGTCGGATCCCAATTTTTTCACCTTATTATAGGCCCAGGGGTCATGGCAATACTCTAATTTTGTTCGATTCTGTCGTCCGTTTAGACTGCAACCTGGCACATACATACATATATACTTTCACAAATATATATTAGATCTATCCTTCTCTTAGGGTAAAATAATTTTTGGGGATATCTCGGCCACAGGGCCACCTATCGTGTAAGTTTTAAGTTAAAATATTTGTTTTCAATTGGCTAAATTGTATTCTAAGTATGAGCCAGTTCGGCGAGAATTTAGAATTTATTTAGAATTCAATTTAGCCAATTGAAAAGAAATATTTGAACTTAAAACTTACGCGATAGGTGGGCCTATGGCCGAGATATCCCCAAAAATTATTTTGCGCTAAGAGAAGGATTGATATCTACTATATATTTATGGAAGTAAGTATGTATGTATTAGAGTTGTGAAAAATGCATTAATTTTTTAATGCATTAATGGTATTTAAAGCAATAATCTTAATGTAAAAAATTAATGCATTAATTTATGAAATTTAATGCAACTGAATATTTCAATGCATTAATTCTGAAAAATGTAATGGTAATGAAATTGTTGTTCATTAAATTATCCAAGCTAATACTAATGACAAAATTTTAATGTACTAAAATGTTTAATACTTTTGCCTTACTTGAAGCGCCTACCGTAGATATGCTTGCACATCAAATTTCAAGTTCTTGGGGCTTATGGTTCCCAAGTTATAGTTGATAAAAGGGTCCACGCCTATGAGATGTGCCACGCCCCTTTTTACAAACTCATGTAAGCACCTACCGCAGATATGTCTGCATACCTAATTTCAATTTCATGTGACTGATGGTTGTGAGATAATTGATATAAATTTCCACGCCTATTGGAAGTGCCACGCCCCCTTTTACAAACCCCTGTACTGTACACTGTACTGTAAGCACCTATGGTTATGTTTGCATACAGATTTCAAGTTCATGTGGCTTATAGTTCCGGAGTTATAGCTGATAAAATATTCCTATGGGATGTGCCACACCCACTTTTACAACCTCATTCATATATACCCTACTATAAGCACCTACCATATGTATGACTGAATAACAATGTTCAAGTTCTTATGACTTATAGTTTCGGATTTATAGCCGATAAAATATTCCACGCCTATTGGATGTGCCAGGCCCACTTCTACCAACTCATTTATTTATACCATACTATAAGCACCTATGACTGCATACCAAATTTCAAGTTCATGTGACTTATAGTTTCGAAGTTATGGCTGATTAAAAATTTCACGCCTATGGGAGGTGCCACGCCCACTTTTACAAAGTAATTTATATATACTCTACTGTAAGCACCTACCATATGTATGACAGCATACCAAATTTCAAGTTCATGTGACTTAAAGTTTCGAAGTTATGGCTGATTAAAAATGTCGCGGCTAAGGGAGGTGCCACGCCCCCTTGTCGAATCACAATTGTCTTACCCTAATATAGGCCCAGGTTTAATGGCAATACTCTGTCAAAATTTTATTCGATTCTGTCCGTCTGTTTAGGCTGCAACCTGGCACATACATACTTCCACAAATATATAGTAGATATATCCTTCTCTTAGCGTAAAATAATTTTTGGGGATGTCTCGGCCACAGAGCCACCTATCGTGTAAGTTTCAAGTCGAAATATTTCTTTTAAATTGGCTAAATTTTTTTCTAAATATGAGCAAAATCAGCAAGTAAATGCAATTTTCATGAATATCCCGACCCAGCGCCACCTAGCGATTAAGTTTTTAGTGGAAATATTTCCCTTCAATGTGCTGAAATATGTTCCAAATATGAACAAAATCGGTCGAGCCGTTTAGTAGTTTAGTGACATTCAATATACGGAAAACTCTAAGAAATTGTGAAATCGTGACGTCTCAGGTTTCTTCATTTTTGGGCAACAACGACAAAAAATTTCAATTTTTTTTTAATCAAAGAACCTTCCACACAGAAGATCCAAAAACGTGCTTTTTACAGAATTGAAATCGGTTCAACCGTTTGGTCAGGCATCGGCGTCATACGAAAGACATTTCATTTATATTTATATAGATAATACAAAGTCTACTGAGAAAATCGTCAAAATGTATGCTGTATGAGCTGTATCTCTTATACCACTGATTGTTCAGATACCAGTATTTGCGATATATCTCCTTTATGTAAACCCATTAATTTGTGTTACCGGTTTACATACCGATCACACAGCAGTGAAAATCACTTAGATTGGTGCTATATAAGGTATATCTTCCATACCTCTGATTGTTTAGATATGATTTTTTATGTATGAGTAGTCCACTTGCAAACAGCGTTATGTGATTTTATAATAGTAAGCCATAAATTAAAAAAAACGTCTACAACAACAAGTAACATCCAAATTGTATATTTCTTTTTATTATCTGAAAATTGGGATAAATAAGAGCCTGATAACATTAAAAAACAAAATCGCAGTGTGGTAGTTTTTGCAAATTTTATATATAGAAATTAAATATAGCGAGTTTTGAAACAGTAAGTTTTATATAGCCTGCTTTTATACGCTTTTCGCGTTCTCTCTTCCATGAAAATTGGTCTGCTTAATTTTTAAGGCGTCTGCCACTAGGCACCGAAACAAGGGACGAATTTTGTATTGGTAATCTCTTTTTCTGTAAATCTAGTATAAGTTTCCAAGCTACATCAAAAAAATAAGAAACAAAAAGTTTCTTCTAACAGCGGTCGCCCCTCGGCAGGCAATGGCAAACCTCCGAGTGTATTCTGCCATGAAAAAGAGCTTCTCATAAAAATACAATCGCCATTCGGAGTCGGCGTAAAACTGTAGGTCCCTCCCCTTTGTGTGTCAACAACAATGCGCACACCACAATTCGGACGAGAAGCTTGGCCAATAGGGGGGGTCCTAAAATGCATGTGAAAAAGTAAAGTCGGATTTTGTATGCTCTCACCCCTAGGATTGTTCTATACTATTTTTTTATTTTGAAATCAAAAAGTATTTAGAGCTCGATCCAAGCGCACATGGGCGTCGCTACCTAGGGGCAGGGAGGGCTCGAGCCCTGTAGGGAAAACACAAAATAGTGAACCAAATTTCTAGTTCAGTACTAGTTCTTTTTCGCCAAAAACGAACCTGGCGGATAGTAACTAGTCCCGCACCAGGCCAAAAGCGGTGAAATGTGGTACTTTCACTAAACCGTTTTATTTCAAATTTTAAAAGCAGGGAAGGTAATCATTATGAGTAAAATAATTTAAATCAGCATTTAATCATTATTTTATGAATTATAATTGAGTTTTATTTTTTCGCTCAAACGGAAATAATTATTATTT
>NW_023458555.1:116284491-116295814 GCF_013731165.1 Rhagoletis pomonella
CCAACAGAATTCTACATGTTAAGTGCTATGCGTTAAGTAACCGCTTAAAAGCAAACCCGTTTAACATGTAATAGACTTGAATTGATATATGTATGTAATATATGTATGAAAAGTAATATATGTATGTGGGTATATGAATAACGATCGCTTAAATCGATCTCAAATTATGTACAACGCTTTATCAACTTGCAATGTTGTTTGTCCAGACAGCTATAAAAGCTTTGCTTTGCAAAGATCCTATAAAACGCATAGCTTATAGGCCGACATCACAGTTGAGAAGTAGATGTCGCCCTATGCACTACGTACGCTACAGCGGAAATGGACGACACGCCATTTCTTTAAATCAGCGTTGGGCAGCGAGAGCTTTTACTCTGCTCGCGCATATACAAAATGGGCAAAGGCAGTGCCTATCAGTGATTTAAATGAAATTAATTGGTGCTCGTATGTATGTACATACTAGGGATGTTGCGAATGTGGAATTTTAGACATCCGCGGATGCGAATGCGGATGCGGATGTTTAAAAGCTAACATCCGCGGATGCGGATGCGAATATCATGTATTTTTAAGAAATAATTTAGATGGGTAGATTAGGTGGTTTAGGTAAATAAAATATGGAAAGGTTAATAATTTTTAATAATCTGCGTTATCCTGAGTTTTGCCCAAGAACAATTCACCCGAAAATTTGTATTCCGCCCATAGTAAATATGTATATGAAAACCAAAAGCGAAAAGTGAACCGGTTCGGGGAAAATTAAATTCATGATAAGACTGAATGTTTTTTCAGTACTTGAATTTAAAAATTGGAACATTGTACTTAATAAAAACTTTTTGAAGGGTCGTAAATCAAACCTGCGCCTGCTACCTCGCTCGAGGCGACAAACTTAAAAAACTTGAAACTTGGCAAAATTGTAAATTCTTTTCGATTGACACTGTACCAGTTGAGAGGACTTTCAGTTATATTTATTTATTTTTATTGCTGTGCAACAATTACTTTTTGAGAATTTCATCGGGGCTGCAAATGTCGGATGTATCATCCTGACTTTCATCTTCACAATCTAGCATCATGGCACAATCGTTGTTTAAACAACGTTTTTTTTTCAAAGAATTCTTCACTTTCATTCTTCTGGTTGTTTCGGAATTTGGAACACCTGCTACGTCATCAGCGTTTTTCGATTTTAGTTTTTACAAAGAACGTAAATCTATAAGAAGAGACAACACGTTATAATTGTAGCGAGTGTTAACATCAGGATCGCGCCTTCTCCTTTGCCCAAATACGTTTTTTGATTAGATGAAAAGAGAAGGCACGCTCCTGATGTTCACACTCGCTACAATTATAACGTGTTGTCTCTTCTTAAAGATTTACGTTCTTTGGTTTTTGTAACTCATTTTTAATGCTTTCTCTATGACTGGTTAGATATACGTTTGTGCACTTGCACAATATTCCAGGGACCGAAAATAACAGGTATTTTTTTCCGAGTTAAATTTGCCCTAATATTCTTTATTCCGAAATAAACGTCCTATCCGGATAATAAACCAACCGCTTACCAAATTAAACAAAATTGGTATCATATGAAAGAGGACTGAAATAGCTTTTAAACAGAAATAAAGAATGAAGCTTACCATTTCTATTTATATTTTTTTATAACTTAATACTAAAGAAATTCATGTAAATACATACCTGACCCAATGTTTGTTCTACGGTAATTAATTAACATTTTTTATTGAAATATTTTTCAACGTGTGGCTTTCATCGTTTAGACATTTCAGTTTTAAAGCTATTTCAGTCCTCTTTCATTGGATACCAAACTTGTTTAATTTAGATTTGTTTGTTTGTTATCCGGAAAGTACATTTATTTCGGAATCAAAAATAGGTTTAACTTGTAAAAAAAGTAACTGTAATTTTCGGTTTCTTCAATATTCGCATTCGAAAAAGATCCGCATTGATTTTTCCGAATGCGAAAGCGAATGCGAATGTTAAAATTAATGCGGAAGCTCCGCGGTTACGAATGCGAATGCGAATATTCGCAACAACCCTGGTACATACATATGTATATGCATGCGTGTGCACCAATCTATTAATATCGTTGAATTATTTTAATATCTATTGCAAAATTTTGCATATACAAGACTAAACAGTAGAAAAAATAAATTAAAAAAATAAAAATATACAGTGAAACCCGCTTAAGATCCCAATATTTTTAGTCACCGTGAATTTTTTTATGTATTCTGAAGAAAATCCCTCTTTTAAGTACCTCAACGCTAATGTACCCAACCCGCTTAAGTACCTACATTTTTCGTACCCCATTTGCCATTTTACTTATAATTTCCCCCTTTTAAGTGCTTTTTTTTTAATTTTTTCAAACATTTACATATTTTGAAATTCAGTGGCAGCGCTACACACCTTCGGGAAAAAATTCTAAAAAATCAACAGTAATTTTAGCCACTTGAAACTTTCGCATTATTACACTAAAATTGAATGGGCTATAAAACTGTATACTCATAAAAAATTTAAACGCTTCTGAAAAACAAGTTTGAAATTTTGAATTTTTTTCCAGTGTTCTGCAAAGTTTTAAGCTTATATTTTAAATTAAGTTGTTAGGGAATGAATTTTTTTTTAATTGAAAATTGAATTTGGTCCAAAATGATATGCTCTGTTTGTATGTATGTATAAATATGTATAATCAATGACTTTTTACTTTAATTTTTGTGAAAATTACATAACATTGCTTTATCTGTTTTTTTTTGTGTTTACGTGTTTAAATAATACTACGATATTGGTTTAAAATTACGTTTACTTCATTAAATGTTCATGTTTTATTCAAGGACTTATTTATGTAAGTTAACAAGAAGATGTAACTACATACATCACAAATGATGTTCGCTTAAGTACCGCATCGAGGTACTTAAGCTTGTTCTTTTAAGTACCCAATCCGCCTAAGTACCTCAAAAAGCCGACATTTTTCGAGAAGTACTTAAGTGGGTTTTACTGTACAACACTTTTATAAATGGACTAAAAAGTGGAAAATAATATTTCTCAGTCCAATAGAATTTGTTTTGATAACTTTTGATTTTGAAATTTTAACAAAAGTTGTTATAAACCATTTATGAGATTGAAAATGAAAAGCGTGGGTCGCATGTAATAGACCAGAATTGATATGAAGGGTAATATATGTGTGTATGTGGATATATGAATAACGACCGCTTAAAATCGATCTTAAATTTGTACTTTCTCCGTAGAAATTTTAGGTTTATGTTATTTAGTTTGACTATTGTCAATTAAATCTAATGCTTTATAATGCATGCGCCCCACGCTTTTCATTTTCAATCTCATAAATTGTTTATAATGACTTTTGCTAAAATATCAAAATCAAAAGTTATCAAAACAAATTCTATGGGACTGAGAATTATTATTTTCTTCTTTTTAGTCCATTTATAAAAGCGTTGTATATTACAAAGTTTTTTTTAATATTATTTATTCTATTTATCTTAGTTTGTTTTGCATGACGGTACACCAAGTTTTTTTATAAACGAAAGCACTTGAGCACAAGGGTATATATAAGTTTTATATAACCTGCTTTTATAAGCTTTTCGCGTTCTCTCTTACATGAAAATTGGTCTGCTTAATTTTTAAGACGCCTTCCACTAGGCACCGAAACTACCACGTTTTCTTGCAGTTTTCTAAGTTCCTCAGAGGATAGAGACTTTTGAACTTGTATAAATACGTACAATAAATATTATAGCGACTTTTGAAAGTGTATATATACAGTGCCGAACAGAAGTATTGGCACAAGTTTTTGTGTTTCAATTTGTTTTGTGCGAATGTCTGCTTCATGATATCAACGCATACGGATTACTTAGAGACTTCAAAATGTTTAGTTCCTATGCACTATTTGTCTCTGCGTACGATGAGACCTCATGGGAAATAACTATTTACCGCCTTTGCTCTTTTTTGGCGGGCAGACATGCATACAGTATTTTTTGATAATTTTTAATATTTTTCAGAATATAAATTTTTTGAACGTGGGCGTGTCAAGTGAAAGCATTTGGGTCTTTCTGATTGGCCGGAGCAGAAAGCTTTCTGATACAGCTCTGCGCTGAACTGGTTTTCAAACGAGTTAAATGATTTAACTGGTTAAATTTTCCAACAACAATTACATGCGATTTAACTTGTTTATGAACATGTTTTGTTCATTTAACTGGTTTAAGCCCATTTAGCATGTTTAGCTCGTCAATTTGAACGTAGTATTAAAGTTATTTTAAAATGAAATGTATAGAATTTTTTGACTATTTAAATATTCATTAGACACTCAAAAATGTCATAAATATGAAATAAATATAACTCATGTTAAAATGAATAACACTTTTATTTTGTATGAACTATATTTTATTTATATACCAAAATGTTGCTAAAAACAAGTTCTCTGGCGTTTTAAAGTATTATCTGTAACTTACATTCATAATTTTACTTTGAATAGAAATGTACTGAAAAGTACTAGTTTTTTAGCATGAAAAAGTCTAACGTACTGATTTCGCGCATAAAAAATCTGGCAACCCTACGTCAGTTAAAGCCGTTTAAAGCAGTACTGTTAAATGTTGGTTAGTCAATTGTGAACAGTATTTTGACTTTAAGAATTTCATTGTTGAGTACAAAGACTCACAGTTATACGTTTAACCAAAAATTGAAAATATACGGCACGCAGCTGTTCTCAACAGCGGATATTTTAAACTCTGCATTTCCAACTCTTCTTCGCTTTTCTTAAAAAGGAGTATTTCGGATATTGTGAGTTCATCCTCAATTATGTTACATAAAAAAGGGTTTACGAAGTATGCAAACGTACATTTAAATAACTTCAAATCGGCAAATCTCTTTACAAAATCTGCTTTTAAATCATGTAGTTTTGCGACATAGGGGTCCAATTTATCCTCTTTGACATGTGCAATATTTTTTTCAAGCCATGGAAAATGATGAAACATTCTTTTTTTGAGATCATTGGTAATGTTGCGATTTCAATTTGGGTATGTGTACATAAAAAGAATAAAATAAAAAAACAACACAATGGAAAAGAATGTCCAGCAAAGAAATATGTATATGCAGTGGCGGATACACGGGGGGATTTGGGGGTTAAACCCCCTTGAGGGGGTCAAGTC
Source organism: Rhagoletis pomonella (assembly GCF_013731165.1). Lineage (NCBI taxonomy): Eukaryota > Metazoa > Arthropoda > Insecta > Diptera > Tephritidae > Rhagoletis > Rhagoletis pomonella. Next base: position 116,289,639 of record NW_023458555.1, read on the forward strand.
AAGAATAATATTTCACTAATATGGGTCTCGAAAAAAGGCTCTTTAGAAGAAAGTAAGCGTAATAAAGTTTCAAACACGAATTTCTAAAATCATATATTCAATTTTTCGCTTTATTTATAAAACATTTTGATAATTTTAAACACCTTAAATTTTTTTTACTTATAAATCAATGAAACGAAGAATTTTCAAATTTTTAGCGGTTTTTTTGAAAAATTCTTCTAGAACTTCGTCAACTGAAAATTTTATATCTTTGTGAATATTCATAGATGCTAGCTTGTTGAGTCTTTCTTGACATGTTGTATTTCTCAAGTAGGTTTTAATTCTTTTCATGCATGAAAAGCTTCGTTCAGTTGTGGCTATTGAAACGCTCAAAAGTGCCAGTATACGTAAGATCTTAAAAACATTCCCAAAAGACGTTGTATTAGCTACTTGTAATGCTTCGAGAGCATTTCGAAAATGTTCGTGTGAAACTCGTTTTTTCCACATTTTTACCTCCAGAAGAAAATTTTGTTTCGAGCAGTCGATTACTTTTTAATAGAAAGCAAACAATTCTTCAGTTTTTTTTTTTTCGTTAAAATCACACTTTGGAAACAAAACACTAAAATTATTTAAAACTGATTTATGGTTCAGGAACCGGCTTTTCAAATGAGCAATATATGTATCAAGGAAGGGAATGTAAAAAGTAATTCGATAGTATGCCTCGGCGTCTCCGGTTTTCACATTAAAGCGATTCTTTTGGCGACTGCTGTATCGCGGTACTTTGATTTCTGTACCTAGGTTGGTGCATACTTCTTCTACGTGTTCGAAAAGCAGATGAAAGTTTTTTTCTGCATCTTGTCGCATTTCTTCAAATTCCTTTAACCCAAATTGTCCCAGATTAATTTTTTTTTGAGTTTTTTGAATCCATATACACGGTAAAAGTAGCGTTAAAGTAAAGGAAAAAATATGACAAAAACTTTGGGAGTAGTATAGTTCTGTTAGAGGACAGTATTTGGTTAAAATATGAAATAATAGAAACATTGTTTATAAGTTTTAATACATTTATTGATAATATATGCATATTCTACGTACAAAGCGGATGAAGAAGCTAATTTTTAGTATGAAAAGTAGCAAACCATTTCAAACATAAACCCACATCACATTTTGCACAGGCTCCTCGTCCTATAGTTTTACATGCTTCACCAGCAGAAGGCCAGTATTTAGGGTTTGTCACCTGCTCTGATGCTTTGTTGCTACGCAGCAATAGTCAGCCCAATACTGCTCTATGGCGCTTTGGTCAATGTCATTATGCCTCGGGCCAATGTAGAAGGTTCAGCGACTAGCGGCACTGTACATCGCGGGAGCGCTGAGGTCCACTTCGACGGCTGCTCTTTAAAAAACCCTTAGTTTACCGCCCATTGGGCGATTTGTGGAAAACCGTGCGGCGAAATCCGCACGTAGATTGACGGTCATAGGGAAATTCAATTTCAGAACCTTTGGGCACCGCTTAATTGGGGCGGGAAGCACAAGCAGCACAGACTTCATGGCACCTAGCTTTAAGTGGAAATGAACTTTTTGCACAACGGCTTGATGGAATGAGTTAACCACCTGCAAAACTGCAAAAATACATACAAACGATTTTTATTTCACACCGTCCCGTACATGATGGTATTTTGCGTTGCCATATGGCAACTCGGGGTCAATTTGGGCTGGCGAACATATCAAAATTTGGTAAAAAGAGGAACAGTTCACATTACGCCCCGTGTTGCCATATTGCCGAACTTAAAAAACACTTAAATTATATAGCATGCACGATTGTTTTTTATTGTTACTTGTTACCATTAGAGTCACTAATGTTTTAACTAATATTTTATCACTGTCATATTTAGTAAATAAAAATAACGCTTTCTATAAATTCATGCTTACTTCTACATATATGTCATTTTGATGGTTTTCTGCCAGTTATAATTTTGTTTAAAGAAAACACTTGCATTACACTCGGTAGACAGCCAGGATCTGACGGAAACGTTTCGAAAGATACACCTTTTAGGAATTAGCTAACGTTCATATAAGCATTTTTAAGTAAACGGTTTTTGTTTTACACCCATTTAAACATGATGTATGTTGCGTTGCTATATGGCAACACGGGGTCGATTTGGGTTAAAGCGTCGTCGGCTCAGCTCATTGCTTCTGCAAGATCTTCATCAGGTACTTCTAATTGCCGGATAGCAAAGCAACAACAATTTATAAAAAAGCAAATGCTTGGCTGTTTTCGCTGTGCTAACAGTTTTTCGAACCCTGATAATTTCTATAGATATTCCCACGATACAAATAATTTTTACGGTATTTTCCCCGTGACAAATAAAAAGTTTTTGACAATTGGAAGAAATACAACTTCGAAAATCTTTTTTAAACGATTTTTCATTTTGCTACGTTAGAGCCGCTGCCGAGAAATTTATGGATACGTATACATATACACAAAAATTGCTCGTTTAAGGTAATTAGAATAAGGGCCAAAATTTCCCGCAAACCCCCCCATCAGAAAATTCTGGATCCGCCGCTGTGTATATGTATTTTAAAAAGTAAAAATTGCCAAAATGTTCTAAGCAAAGATAAAGTATACAGAGCCGCACTTTGCTAAGCAAAGGGCCGCATTTGGCTCAAACAGCCGCGTTTGCCCACCGTTGGTATGTACTATTCTATTATCCATTTAGCTGGAAGCTTTAGTAAACACTTCGATGTGGTAAATTTTTTTATCAAATAATGGCAGACAGTGCCTGATAAAAATTAAGAAGTTCACTTTTAAACATATTTATCTCAAAAATTCGTAGAGTGCTGGCAATGTTCTAAGCTTACTAATATACAAAGCCTTGCGGTTATAATTAAAAAAGATTCAGAAAAAGAGCATGGCGCATTTTAGGGAAAATACGAAAAATTCACCATTTAAAAAATTAGTTTACTACTTCCAAATTATTCATTATATCTCAGAAACCAATGAAATTATGTAATGATGAAAAGCTGTACAACAATCAACAGAAATTTTTTGTCCAAACTTTGACCAAGTTATGCAACCAATCCTTAACTTTGGTTTTGTCAAAAACGATGACATTTCTCCACTCGCTGTTCATCGACGCTTCCAAACCCTCAAAAACAGGATATTGTTTACGAAGCAGTAAAATAGTTTGCTATCACATTTTTAAATAATTTGTGGGTCAAAATGCTTTAACGGTCTTAAGTTGTTATCAGCAAAATTAAACCGTTCACGTATTTCATCACACAGTTTTATATAATGCTTTGAAAGTGAAATTATGACGAAATTGCCTCAACTTCGCGAACACAACTTTTAAAATTGTGTATTGTGAATTATTAATGAGTAAAAAGAAGAGAAAACAAACGTCAAATAAGCAAGTAAAAACAAAATAAACCGGGCAAAACAAAACAACAACAAACAAATAAACAATCTGTCATCGAAATTGAAATTGAGATGGTGTGTAAACAGCTACAATTTCAGTTTGAATTAGAGTATTGAAATTTGGGAGCTGAAGGTGGCTCTTCAACTAACACAATATTTACAATAAATTTTCGTGACTTTTACATTCATATTGAGGAGAAAATTGGCTGGTCAACTTATTTGAAAGCAACATTTTGGCAAACTAGGTTAATAATCTTATTTCAGTAAAATTGTGGTAGATTTTTTAAGATATGTGACAGTTGTGGTAGAAGTGAAAAATGACCCAAAATGTGGTAGATCTACCTCAATTGTGGTAAAGTGGCTACACTGCATAATACATTCTAAATTTATAGTAACCTTAATCATTATAAAACACGCATAAACTTTGAGCTGTTGTACGCGGCAACTGGTAGCAGTTAGTTGACTTTGCTGCTAGATTTTTTTTATCTTAAACTCTGGATATATCTGCATGAGTTTTTTACAAGACAGAGTTACTCTTTTTAGCGAATTCTTAGTCTTTCACAGTTTTTGCGTAGTTGAAAAATTATTTAAGCCATAAGGAAATATAGATGAACTCCTTAAAAAGTGGTACTTTTTATACCTTTCATGAGCATGAAATGGTATTATAACTTTGGTCCGATGTTTGTAAGTACCAGAATAAGAAGAGATAGACCCATTAAAATGTATACTTAAATGATCAGAACGGCGAGCTGAGTCGATTTAGCATTGCCAGTCTGTCCGTTTGTCTGTCTGTCTGTCTCTCTCTCTGTCTCTCTGTCCGTCTGTTTGCATGCAATCTAGTCTCTCAGTTTTCGAGATATCCGGATCAAATTTGGTGGGTCGGTGTATTTTTATAATATATTAATTATTTATCGGAACCGGAAGAATCGGACCACTATAACATATAGCTCCCATACAACTGACTGTTCAGATATGAGATTTTTCGTTATAGCTTCTCCATTTATGCAGCTAAGAGCATGAAATTTTGCAATACTTCCACCCATTATCAACAGAAAATTTAGAGTGAAAATTATAAAGATCGAGTCACTATACCCTATAGCTCTCATAGAACTGATTGTTCAGATATAAGATTTTTCGTTATAACTCCTCCATTAAAGTAGCTAGGTATATGAAATTTTGCACTGTTGTCACTCATTATCAAAAGAATACTTTCAGTGAAAATGGCGAAGATCGGGTCGCTATAGCCTATAACCACCATACAACTGATTGTTCAGGTATGAGATTTTTTGCCATAACTTCTTCATTTATTCAGCTAGGAACATCAAAATTCGCACTGCTTTCAATCATTATTAACAGAATACTTACGGTGAAAATAACAAAGATCGGGTCACTATAGCATATATCTCCCATACAACTGGTTGTTCAGTTATGAGAACTTTCGTTATAACTCCGCCATATATGCAGCTAAAAACATGAAATTTCGCACTATTTTCACTCATTATCAACAGAAAGTTTACAGTAAAATTAACAAAGATCGGATCACTATAACCTGTTTATTGCCCCCATACAACTGATTGTTCAGATGTGGGGTTTTACTGTAACACTCCTTCATTTGGACAGCTAAAACCGATAAATTTTTACAGCTGCTCCGCTGGCTTGCCCAAGTCGTTCGAATGGACACCGACACTCCAGCTCTGAAAGTATTCAACTCGGAACCCGCTGGTGGTAGCAGGAGAAGAGGGAGGCCCCCACTGCGATGGAAAGATCAGGTGGATAAGGACTTGGCTTCACTTGGCGTTTCCAATTGGCGTCAGTTGGCACAGAGGAGAAACGACGGGCGTGCTTTGCTGAACTCGGCCAAAATCGCTTAGGCCGTTACAGCGCCAAAAAAAGAAAAAGAAAACCGATAAATTTCTTAAGCTATTTTATAAATAATAATACAAAGTCTACTGAGAAAATCGTCAAAATATATGCTGTATGAGCTGTATCTCTTATACCACTGATTGTTCAGATACCAGTCTTTGCGATATATCTCCTTTACGTAAACCCATTAAATTGTGTTACCGGTTTACATACCGATCACACAGCAGTGGAAATCACTTAGATTGGTGCTAAATAAGGTATATCTTCCATACCTATGATTGTTTAGATATGATTTTTTATAGTAGTCCAGTTGCAAACAGCGTTATGTGATTTTATAATAGTAAGCCATAAATTAAAAAAAAACGTCTACAACAACAAGTAACATCCAAATTGTATATTTCTTTTTATTATCTGAAAATTTGGATAAATAAGAGCCAAATAACATTAAAAAACAAAATCGCAGTGTGCCAGTTTTTGCAAATTTTGTATATAGAAATTAAATATAGCGAGTTTTGAAACAATAAGTTTTATATAGCCTGCTTTTAGAAGCTTTTCGCGTTCTCTCTTCCATGAAAATTGGCCTGCTTCATTTTAAAGGCGTCTTCCACTAGGCACCGAAACTACCACGGTTTCTTGCAGTTTTCTAAGTTCCTCAGAAGATAGAGACTTTTGAACTTGTATAAATACGTACAATAAATATTATAGCGACTTTTGAAAGTGTATATATGTTAGCATGGCGCATGCACAAAACTTAGGTTTGACAACAAAATTCCTAAGTGCAAAACGACACCCTGTTGCACATACCTGCAATCACTAATTTCATCAGAAATACAACACCTAACAAACAAACAGGAATGCAGGTGGGAACCGCGCCATCAGCAAAACAACAGCAGAACCAACGGCAGAAGCGGCAGCAGCGTAA
>NW_023458555.1:116300814-116359436 GCF_013731165.1 Rhagoletis pomonella
ACTTAGAAAATCTGGAACTGGTTTTCAAAACCTTAGAAAGCGCTAATATGAAAGTGCAATTAAATAAATGCGAATTCGCCAAACAAGAGGTAGAATTCTTGGGATATGTCGTCAGCTCAGAAGGAATTAAAACCAACCCTAAAAAGGTGGAAGCTGTTGCGAATTTCCCCATTCCCCGAAATCTGAAGGAGCTAAGATCCTTCTTGGGCATGTCGGGTTATTACAGAAGATTTATTAGAGATTATGCGAAAATAGCTAAGCCTCTAACAGCACTCCTTAGGGGAGATGCCGGTAACGTCTCAAAATGAAACTCCAGAAAAATAGATATTCAGTTGAACGAAGAGGCGGTAGAGGCGTTTAACAAAATTAAAAGCACGTTGATTTCAAGAGACATAGTCCTAGCCCACCCAAATTTCGAAAACGAATTTGAACTTACCACAGATGCTTCTGACTTTGCTATAGGAGCAGTTCTGTCGCAGGGCGACCGCCCCATAACCTTCATTTCACGGACACTTAACAAAACGGAAGAGAACTACGCCACCAACGAAAAAGAAATGCTTTCTATAATCTGGTCCCTAAACACGCTAAGAAGCTATCTGTACGGATCTAAAAAAGTAAAAATAATCACCGACCAGCAACCGCTAACGTACGCCCTTAGCCATAAAAACGCAAACAGTAAAATGAAACGGTGGAAAGCAATACTAGAAGAATATAACCATGAATTGGTTTATAAGCCGGGAAAATCAAATGTAGTGGCAGACGCACTGTCAAGAATACCGAACGAAATCAATTCACTTACTCCTACCATCCATAGCGATGATAGCTCCAATCATAACCTCATTCCATGCACGGAGGTGCCTGTGAATGTCTTTAAAAAATCAAATTTTTCTCAAAGAAGCAGAAACAGCATCCTATCAATTCAAAATCGTCTTCCCAACCGTTCATCGACATATAATCGAGGTACCACAATTTAACGAACAGAACCTAACAGAACTACTAAAAAGATATTTGAATCCTTCGGTGATTAATGGAATTTGCACGAGCGAAAGAATAATGGGAAAAATCCAAATCATCTACCCACAACATTTTAGCAACTACAAGTGCACCCAGAAAATTGTAGACGACATCAGCAGCGAACAGGAACAGGAAGAAGTTATCCTAAGGGAACACCTGAGAGCGCACAGGAGCGCAAAGGAGAATAAAATCCAGATCCTCGAAAAAAACTACTTCCCAGGAATGATAAATAAAATTAAACGACACATTACCAACTGCACGGTGTGCAAAGAAAATAAATACGAGAGACACCCTAATAAGCCAAAACTAGCAGCAACTCCACTGCCGACTTTTCCGGGACATACAGTACACATAGATATTTTTTTAACAGAAGGCAAAAGGGTCATGGATAAATTCACAAAGTACGCGGTAACAAAGATGCTGAATAGCAGAGCCATAGAAGACGTTAGGAGACCCCTAAGGGACATTTTGTTTAACTTCGGCGTCCCAAGGATAGTGGTAATCGATAACGAGCCATCACTCAACTCCAACTCTATTATGTTCATGATGAAGGACGAATTGGGAATCGAAGTCTACACTACACCACCATACAGAAGTCAAGCAAACGGACAAGTGGAGAGATTCCACTCCACATTGACGGAGATAATGCGCTGCATCAAAGAAAACGGCGGACATAGAAACTTCGAAGAGCTTCTGGAAAGAGCGGTTTCGGAATATAACCACACCATCCATACAGTCACAGGAAAGAGACCGGTAGACTTGTTTTTTTCCAGGAACGTGACGTTCACCCCAGAGGACATAGAAAGGACACGACAAAACAACTTACAAAAACTTGCTGAAAAACAAAGAAAGGACATCGAGCTCCACAACAAAAGTAAACACGAAATTAAGACATACTTACCAGGACAGATAATTTACGTTAAGAAAAATAGAAGATTAGGTACTAAACTAAGCAAACCATATACTAAGGAAATAGTTAGGGAAGATAGGAATAGTACAGTTATAACAGAGAAAGGACAGGTCATACACAAGAGCAGAATACGAAACTAACGCTTTTTGACATATCTCATTTCAGACTGTTACTGGTGCGACTGTGCCTCGCCGAGGTAAGGATACTTGACTATTCTAACGCGCAACTAGTTACGATAGAAAGAGGGACAGCCAAACTACAAACTGGAACATTTAGAATAATACATGAAATTGACATAGACAAATACAACTACATCCTGGAAGACATCGAATCCAGGGCATATATGGAAGAGCTCTCCAAGAATCCAAATTACCCATTCATATCCCTCCTTATATCCCAAATACGGATTCACCTGAGTAATTTGAAAATAGAAAGCCGATCCAAACGATCCCTTAATTTCATTGGCAGTGCATGGAAATGGATTGCCGGAAATCCGGATCACGAGGATCATGAAATAGTCGTAAATAAATTGAACAATGCCCTCGAAAATAATAACAATCAGATCCTTATCAATAAACTTACAATTGAGAGAATAAATGAAATTACAAATATTACAAATCATATCACTAAAGAATTGCAAAATGATAAGAACAAGGGAGTAGAAGCATTCCTTAGACTGAAATATAAATTGGAAATTTTAAAAGAAGAAATAGTAAATATCGCCTACGCGATACATTGGGCAAAGGCCAATATAATAAACTCTTACATTATGTCATGAGAAGAAATAGATATCGCTAAACAAATTTTTGAAAAAGACGATATTCCTTTTGTTAACTTGGATGAGGCTCTCGAATTTTCCGAAGTAAAGGTAGCCACAAATAGTAAATTAATAATCTACATAATAAATTTACCCACAGTAGGACCCCAAATATGTAAATCAATAGACATAAGAGCGGTTAAGAAAAATAATTCCATTAACAAAATTAATTTCAACTCATTACTAGATTGCGAGAAAACCCTGTATGGCATATTAAAACCCTGTAAAAAATACAATTCGCTCCAAATATGTGTTAGAAGTAGTGTATTAGATATAAGTAGGGATAACTGTATAAGTAGCTTGTTAAGAAGCCGCCCGCCAAACTGCACCGTAACCAACAGCCAGCACATCCCTGAAATAGAAGAGATAGCACCAGATATTATATTTTTGAACAATTTCGAAGGAAAGATCCAAATTGATGGGGACCCCATACCCCTGAACGGTACCTTTCTAATTCATTACGACAATGATACAGTAAAAATTAATGGAAACGAATTTTCCAACAAGGCCAGACTAACTAGCAATCCCCTGCCAGCTATACTTCAACCTTTTTCAAAAACTAACAATACCGAAGAAATATTTAGGGGATTCACAAGACGTGTTAACCGTCGTAAAATCTTAAGCTTAACACTTGTTTATGTAAAATAGCGGTTAAAATGGTTGGGGGGTTGGCTAATTATATATTCTTTATCAGTTTAAAAGAATTTCGGTTTAGTTAGAAATCCCCTAAAACCATTTTAATTAAAAAAGATGTTAACCTTAAGATTTTACGACGGTTAACACGTCTTGTGAATCCCCTAATTGTCCTTACAAATGCTAAAACAGCTCAACCTGAACAATATAAAACAAATTGGCTACGCGGAATCGGCAAGTCAATTAAAGCACGCCGTTTACATTAGCCTTATCACAATTCTATTAATTCTGAGCGTAATAATTACGCGAAAAATATGGTCGAAGAAAAATACCGATCAAAAAACCAACCATCGAATTAACCGAAACAGCAATAGAAGGGATTAACCAGATATTTGCAAAACCCAGCACTTCAAACGCGGACGTTTGAATTTCAGGGGGGGGAGCTGTTAGCATGGCGCATGCACAAAACTTAGGTTTGACAACAAAATTCCTAAGTGCAAAACGACACCCTGTTGCACATACCTGCATTCACTAATTTCATCAGAAATACAACACCTAACAAATAAACAGGAATGCAGGTGGGAACCGCGCCATCAGCAAAACGGCAAGCTAATTTCATCAGCAATAGAACACCTAACATACAAACAAGAAGGAATGCGGCGATCGGTGGGAACCGCGCCGTCAGCAAAACAACAGCAGAACCAACGGCAGAAGCGGCAGCAGCGTAAGCTAGGTTTAGGAAATAATTATTTTTGTAAATTAGTTCTAAGTTGGAATTCAATCAATAAAGGAGCCTTTAGCTCCCCAAAAAATATATTTTTTTGTTTAAGTCAACCCGCGTTGACATAACTTATATACATACAGTAAATATTATAGCGACTTTTGCTAGAGTAGCTAACATTTGATGCTAATTTTTTTAAGAATATATAAGGATTTTGCACTATATTGTTAGTGTACATGAAACTACTTTAAATACTGGTACGTTAACCATCAAAAACTAAAAATCGAAAAAAATTTACCCATATGCAAGGCCCATTAAACAGGTAGTATCAGTAGAGCAAAAACAACATTTGCGTGTATTTTGTTGTTGCTTCTGGTATCGAAAGTGTCAAAAACTGTTCTGAATTTTTTCTTCTAAATCAAAGCGTGCCATGTGAAATACAAAAAATTATAAAAAATAAAAAAATGAAATTGGAAAAAATAAAAATTGATGCAACTTTCTTTCCTAGTAAATTTGTTTGCTTCTCGAAGCATTGATCCATCCTTTGCAAGGCCCAGTAATCAGCGGTCGTGCTGCTGAGTTGGGCGAACGTTCCAAAAGCTGCTATTCAATCGCTTGTTTTGTATGGAAAAAGGTTTCACATGCAAATGGATTTTAACAATTCAGAATTTTTGTGAGAAAAAATTAAAAATATTTGACATTTTCGAGACCAAATAATTTGAAAATAAATCAAATCAGCTGCTCTACTGATACTACCTGTTCAATGTACCTTGCTCATATGTAGAGGAGATACTATGCCTGCTGTGAATATATAAATTTTTCCAAATGCAGTAATATGTTAAAGTAAAATTTTCAGATGCTCACGAAAGGAATGAAGCCTTCGGCATAGCCGAAGACAGCGCTGCTCTTACTTGTTTACAGTATGAGAGGATCTTAAGAATAAAGTTTGTTTCCTGGCGCAAAGAGAGAAACCGGCTTCTAATTAAAATTTTTGAATGTGAACTTCAAATCAAAAGTAATTTTAAAATGAAATGTATAGAATTCTTTGACCATTTAAACACTGAAAATGGGAATGATCTCATTATTTCTATTCAAAAATATCATGAATATAAAATAATTTATCGGCTCTTTTGTACGATGATGTATACACTCATGTTAAAATGAATAACATTTTTATATTTTATGAACTACTAGTGAAGCCGTATAGCGTTTTTATTTAAAATATTTTTTTTATAAAAAAAAGTATTTTTTCCTTTTGAATGTTTTTTCTCAGATTTATACATACGAAGTATGCAAATTGCATATCAGAAGAATGCGGGTTTAATCACGTTTGTGACGATATTAATTTCGTTTAAATCAGTTCAAACTTGTTTGAAATATAAGGTCTTTAATTTTTCGAAGACCCGACCTTTGACCCCTTATAGCACCTGTAACATAGAAAAAGTTATATATCGTTTAAATAAGAGAAAAGTGCGTACCACGACTATGTTTTTACTTTTGTTAGTAGTTTACATACAGTAATTTAAAATAATTTTTTACCAAAGGTCCAATTTCGAACTTCGAACGGAGAAATTACTTACCTATGACTCAATCTCTTAAAAAAAATGGTTTGGTCCAATACCCAGAAAACAAGTTGGATTTGACATACAGTGTTATTGCTATTCAAAAAGTCACAAATATAAAATAATTTATTGGCTCCTGTGTATAATGATGTGTACACTCATGTTAAAATGAATAACACTTTTATTTTTTATGAACTATATTTTATTTATGTACCAAAATATTGTTAAAAACAAGAACTCAGGCGTTTTAAATTATTTTCTGTTTCTTACATTCATAATTTTGCTTTGAATAAAAATGTACTGAAAAGTACTGATTTTTCTAGCATGAAAAAGTCAAATGTACTGATTTCGCGCATAAAAAAACTGGCAAACCTATCTGTTGCTATTTATAATACATTCATTAATAACCCATAATTTTCGCACATTATTACCTTTTGTTTATTATACCCGAGCGCACTTGTGCACAAGGGAATTATAACTATGTTCACATAACGGTTGTTTGTAACAGGCAAAACGAATCGAGATAGATATAGACAAATGTATACATAAATGATCAGAATGAAAAGAGAAATCGATTAAGCGGTGACTGTCTGTCCGTCCGTCCGTCCGTCTGTGCACACAATAACTCGAATAAAAATTGAGTTATCTTAACGAAACTTGGTGGGTGCACTTCTTTCGGGCGTTGAAAATGGGAAAAATCGGACAATAACCACGCCTACCTCCCATATAACGGTAATTTTCAGAAACACGAAAACTGCGATATTTTAGTAACTACTGAAGATTATTCACTCAAAATTGATATTTGCAATAATATTTAGACGAGAAATAAGAATATTATAAATTTTTACAAAGTGGGCGTAGCCACGCCCACTTTTGGTTACATGTTTATATCTTGGTAACCGCTGCACCAGTTTCTTTCAAACTTGGCACAATTGTTAGCCTTACTACACTTATGATCACATATATGTATCTCGGTAACCGTTCTACCAATTTGTACCAAATTCGGTAAGGTTATTGTGCTTGCCACATAAAGGCAAAACATTAGATAAACATATAAAATGATTGAAATCGGACTAAAATTGAGGCCGCTTTTCATATAACGGTAAATTTCAGAAATGCTTCAAACTTTAATATTTCGAAATTTAAGGGCGCTAATATAATCAAAATTGATACACCCCGGCTTAACATGTAGCGGTAGCTTGCGGAAGGGTGAATATCGGATATTTAATACTTGCGCCGGGTATTTAATGTTCGGCTCCGCCTGAACTTAGACTTTCGAACAAAATTGTAATCTCTAACCACCAGCGAGCAGAAATCTTGCGTGGAAAAATCAATAATTCTCGAAACGCCAACGATTCGAAATATTCGAAAAATAACAAGTAATAAAGTCTAAGTTCGGGCGGAAGAGAACATTAAATACCCGGCGCAAGTATTAAATATATGTTTTACACCTATCCGAAAGCTACCGCTACATGGTAATAAGTAAATTAGCATCCTTAAATTTCGAAATATTGAAGTTTCAAGCATTTCTAAAATTTACCGTTATATGAGAAACGGCCGTAATTTTACTCTGATTTCAACAATTTTCAAGGTTTTGCTTTTATGTGGCAAGAACAATAACCATGCCGAGTTTGGTACAAATTCGTGGAACGGTTACCGAGATACATATATGTGATCATAAGTGGGCGGTGCCACGCCCGTTTTCCAAAATTTTATCATAAACGTATTTCTTAGTAAATTTTGAATAAATTAGCTTTAATATTTACTGATTTATCGAAGATTTTGTGTTTCTCTAAATTACCGTTATGTGGGATGTGGGCGTGGTTATTGTCCGATTTTAAAAATTTTTGGCCGTTTGGTATGCTGTACCAAGGCCAACAACAGCGCCAAATTTGAAAGAAATTGGTGCAACGGTTACCAAGATATACACATGTAACCATAAATGGGGGTGGCTACGCCCATTTTCCAAAAATTTCTAATATTCCTATTTCTTGTCTAAAAATTATAGTAAACGTCAATTTTGAGTGAATAATCTTCAGTAGTTTCTAAAATATCGCAGTTTCCGTATTTCTGAAAATTACCGTTATATGGGAGGTGGGCGTGGTTATTGTCCGATCTTGCCCATTTTCCATACCGTCCGTCCTACGCCCGAAAGAAGTGTACGTACCGACTTTCTTTAAGATATTTAAATTTTTACTCGAGTTATCGTGTGCACAGACGGACAGACGGACATACAGTCACCGCTTAATCGATCTCTCTTTTCATTCTGATCATATATGTATACATTTGTCTATATCTATCTCGATTCGTTTTGCCTGTTACAAACAACCGTTATGTGAACAAAGTTATAATACCCTTTTGCACAAGTGCGCTCGGGTATAAAAATTCTAGAATCTCCAACGATTCGAAAAATAAAATATTCTCGAATGGCTAACGATTCGAAAAATAAAAATTATAGAATCTCCAACGATTAAAAAAATTTAATATTCTGGATTCGCGAGCGCACATAAGGGTATTTGGCCGATTTAGGCGGCCAAAATTATTTTTTTGAAAATTTTAACTCAAAATGTTTAGAAACGACGTGTTACGTAATTTAATATTGTAAATGTTTAAAATCAAGTAAATAGAGGGGGAGGATGTCCGAGTATTCCACCAAAGCAATTCAAAACAAGTTGGTTAAAGTTTGAAATCGACAGAGTCGATGTTATCGTGGTCCGATTATAGAAAGATTGATGGCAACGTGTTCGTATCGGCGAGAAGAAGGTTTATATCTAGGTTAGAACATAAAAAGGGTTGCCACCTGATAAAAATTAAATGCACTTAAGATAAATAAATTACTACAATATGGGTATCAATCGAGATGGGTTTGAAAAGGCTTTATTTCTAAACAACATGTCGGAGGACTACCATCTGTTCAAAATTTGGATTCAACTTTAATTCAAGGGAATTAGGGTACTGACATACATATGTATAACAATATGGGTGTCAGACTAAAAAGTTTAATAAGTTTATAGTTTGAAACTATTTTTAACATGGCTGCCACCTGTTTAAAAATTTAATTCAATGTTGATAATAGGTTAAATTAGTTATAACAATATGGACACGTAACATCAGATGGTTTGCCACTTGTCAAAAAATGTAATTTAATTAATTTTAATGACTTACTACGCTAAGGAAATCATCCAAAATGGCTTTCAAAGGGCTTAATTTTCAACTACAATTAGTAGGATTGCTATCTGTGTATAAAACCAAAATCAAAATAACATATGAGTAGAAAAAACACTATACGGACCAACCATTATGTCGAGTTTTATTGAAATAAGAGTCGTTTCCTAGAAACCTTTGGATATATATACATATATATTTACAAGAATTGATTGTTTAAAACAATGAGATAAAAAAAGAAAGAAAAAATTCTTAAGATTTTATTGCCTTAAAAACTTATTTGCAAGTTTTTACTAGAACTTACCTTTAAGTAGAGATTTTTTTCTAAATGTACTGACAACAAATTTCTCCCTACAACTCCTTTACTCAGAACTCACAACTGCTTTACTGGTACTGCAGCAGTATTTACGGTTTATTTTTCGGCAGTAAATAGTAAGTATTTCCAATGGTCACTGCACAGCAAACGCACATTTTCAGCAATTTCTTTTGTTTGTTTCCAAACTACGAACTGTCAAGCATAACACCCAAGCAAGAATCTCAGCGCCGTTGAGTGGTGTTACATAACTTTATGGCTGCACTTCATTCCGCTAATCTATTAAAATGATCAAAAATACCTTAATTTTCCTTGCGGCTCTGCCGGTACCAGTTCATATTATATTTGTATTAAACTATTTGGATAATATGGTATTTATCTGCTTTACAATTATCTAATTTAATATAATTTAAAAAATTAACACACGATTTAAAGCAGTTTTTACAACTTCGGCTTGTATTAAAAACATCTAAAAACCAAATAAAAAATTATCAACACGGCACTTTGACAGCGCGGTGCAAGCGAATTAAAGTAAAGACGGATTAAAAAATAATGGAATCTAGTCAAGACTTAAATTCTCTTCACCCTATATTTAGTTATAAAAGAAAAAAGTGCGTTTGGAAAATTCGACTTTTGGCCGCCTAAATCGGCCAAATACCCCTCTGTACAGCGATTCGAAGAAAAAAATTTCTCGAATCGCCAACGATTCGAAAAACTAGCAATACTTGGTTCGCTAACAATAGGTGACTCTTCTACAAATTCGAATTCGCCGATCTATCGTCGCGAAGCATCGTCTCGATAGTTCTATCAGAGAAAACGAGCTCGTCTCGAATTCGAGGCGAATTCATTGTGTTTATTGGGTTGTTACGCAATGTTGTGCACAAGTGCGCTCGGGTATAGAAATGGTTAAATAAACAATTGGGTATTGTTATTGAAAGTCTGCTGAAGATAACCAGAGTTTTCCGATCGAAAATATTCGTTTTCAAGAATTCTATACCATTTCTACGAAAAATATTATTTTTCCAATATAGAAATACTTGGAAAACTTTGAGCGCTTTGAGCGACCTCTAAATATTTTTTGATTTCAAAATAAAAAATAGGGGTATACATATTTCGATATAGAGCAATCCTACGGGTGAGAGCATTATAATTCCGACTTTACTGTTTTTGGACCACCCTAATGGAACTATTTCGATATAAATGACAATAACTTGTGCGATAAAGTGTTGAGTACCAAAGAAGATTTTTCGGTTGGTTACATTTTTGATAAAACGTAACGGGGAATTTGGGATACCACTGGGCTTGCAACCACAGCCGCAAAGTTACTTACGCCATTTTCATCCTGTTTTCGGCTAGTAATCTAATAGCTCAAACGCACCTATGTATGTGTGTATATTTCATGAAATTCCAACTAAACATTTTAAAAAGCAGTTTCGAAAAGGTATTGTAAAAAGTCATTAACATAATAAATCGAATACCGCATCTGTTTAAAATTTAAACGTAACTTTATTATTTGTTATTCGAATATGATTGCTTGCACGTTAAATGAAAGAAAAAAATTAAAAATTTAGAAAATAAAAATGTAATTTTAGTTGATTGAACTTCGAAGATTTGGCTTGTTAATTTTTAAAACTGCAAAGAGTAAAAATCGTGTTAAGAATATAGAAAAGCGACAGACACGTTTCTTTGTTTTCGTGAAATGAGTTACAGTGAAACCCGCTTAAGTACCTAACCCTGCTTTTTGGACTCCGTGAATTTCTTAATATAATCAGAAGAAAATCCCTCTCTTAAGTACCTCCCCGCTTATTTACCCAACCCGCCTAAGTACCTAAATTTTTCGTGCCCCGTTTACAATTTTACTTATAATTTTCCCATTTTAAGTGCTCTTTTAAAATTCCTTAAAATATTTACGTATTTTCAAATTCAGTAAAAAAAATTCAACAAAATCAACGGCAACTTTTAGCCACTTGAAACTTGCACATTATTGAACAAAAATTGAATGGACTATAAAAGTGTATACTCAAAAAACACTTCTGAGAAAAAAAAATTTGAATTATGATGAATTTTTTTTTAAGTGTTCTACAAAATCTTAGGCTTAGGTTTATATGGTATTTGTTAGGGAATGAACTGCATTTTAATTGATTGAAAACCTTTAAGAATTAATAAATAAACATAAGTGGCAAACAATATCATTTTGAATTTGGTACAAAAATATAAAGATATGTCCAACCCAGACTTTTTAAACAATTTAATTCTTGTAAAAATTACAGACCATTGCACTAAATATTTTTTTAAGAAAGTTTTTCTTTACTTGTTTACGTTTTTAAATAATGCTACGATTTTGGTTTTAAACTATGTATACTTCATTAAATGTTGTTATTCAAGTTTTTATGTAAGTTGACAAGAAGATGTAACTACATCAGTAATTATGTTCGCTTAAGTACCCGCATTGAGGTACTTAAGCGGGTTCTTTTAAGTACCCAACCCGCCTAAGTACCTCAAAAAGGTGACATATTTCGTGAGGTACTTAACCGGGTTTTACTGTCATATAAGTATATATATATAACTTCTACTTGACCTTTGACGTACATCAAAGAGAACATAGTCTTTTTAACAATATTTTTTGTTTTCTCTTCTTTAATTCCTGCATTGGTTTCTTTCTTTATTATGATTTTTTTGAACCAATCTTAAAAAAACTACTATACACAAAAGAAATGTGCACTGTAATTCTCAACAAAATTTTCGTGATTTGCTTTTGATGTTACATATATTCGTTACAATAATTTCAAATGGGTCTCTTTGGGGAATTTATTTTTAGCAAAAATTTTAAGAACAGTAATTTTGTATACTTGTCGGGCAATATTTTTTTCATAGGGATATACATTGGATCCTTAGTTAAAAACTTCTGTGGCAAAACTGCTATTTAAAGTCAAAGAGTAAGCTCCTCCAATAGGGATTTCCAGCAGAAATGATCAACGTCTGGCTTTAATTAAAAAACTATAGGTCTGACCTTTAATAAGATAAGAATAACGTATCTATCTGAGATTCAAATGCTTATAAAAAAACGGGGTGCTTTTTAAAAAAATAACAGTATCCTGATCCGATTCGGCTGACGGCCACGACTTTAAAAACAGAGTTCTGTTCAAAATTTTCATTCCTGGAAAATAATAATATTTAGCTCGCTATAGGCACAAATTGTTCGACCAGTCGCAGAAGAAAGTGTTAAAAATGAATTACAAAAACTAAAATCGAAAAACGCTGATGAAGTTACAGATTCCCCAAATTCTGAAACAGCCAATGGAATGAGAATGAATAATTCTTTTTAAAAAGCTTTAGAAAAACCTGACACATCAGGTTGGGCTTGTAAGGGCTGTTATACAACAATCTCGCCATTATGCTAAATTCTAATTGTTTCTTGAAAATTCGTGACATACGCATTCGCATCCGCATCCGCGGATGTTAGCTGTTAGATAATCGCATCCGCATTCGCATCCGCGGATGTCAAAAATTCCACATGCGCAACCCACGGCCTTCTCGAGGCCTGACCAGAGGCCAGAACCAGCTACAGCGGGCTATCGACAGAAGAAGATGGCTGCACGAATACTGCAAAGGTTCACCACTACGCCTGACCTGTGTAGCAAGGCGAAGGCAGAGCATGTGAATAAGATCCTCACAGAAATCGACTGGGCGAAAGCAGTCCTGCCCGATTACCGCAAGCCGGAGGAGAGACAGCCGCAGGCGCCCTCCAGTAAGCACAATCGATCGGGGGGAAATACGCCCAAAAATGCAAAGTGGGTCAGAACGCAGGGGCCTTCTTTTGATGAAGTAGCCAAGGAGCAGATCCTGCTTGGCGTCATTGACGAGAGCGATGAAGACAGCCTAGCCCCGACGCAGCAATGGAAGTGGGTTAAGGCCGCGATGGCCGACATTGCTATCACCATTATTTTGGAGAATCCGGGACCTCCGCCAACCTGAAAGGGAGCGGGGTGGTTCCAAAATAACATCCGGGTTATAGCATGCGAGGATTCTAGATCAGCGGATATATACAAGAAGACAGTCGCAGGCATTGGAGAAGTATACCCTAGTGCGAAGCTCAGAGCGGTCGACTTCAAGGACCTACCGGTGCGACCGAGAGCGAGAGCATGGTTGCCTTGCAAGCCAGCGGAACCCGAAAGAATCCTGAACACCATAAGGCTCTAAAACCCGGAGCTACCTACCGAAAATTGGAAGGTGGTGAAAATAAATGAAAGCGGTAAAGCGACGATGCAGGTTGTCCTGCTTCTTAATAAGGACTCCATAGAGTTGCTAGAGCAAAAGAGCGGGGTGATACGGTAGGGCTGTGACATGGCCAAAATTAAGGTCTACAGCAACGACGTAAACGCAGCGAAGAACCTGATCGCGGAGGTAGAGCCGGAGGAGGCCAACAGCGACGTGGAGATAGAGGAGGAATCCGAGCAGGTTGATCCGATGGAGGACCTGACCGGGGGTTATGCCTCATCGACGTCTTCGCTGGGGGTCGGACGCATGCTTCGGCTTTATACGGAGGATGAGTTGATCGAGATGTCGGAAGACGCGGTCAACTCCACCCTAATAGGCGACGTGGGCGATAACGGCCAAAATGGTGAAGGTATTGCAGATTAACCTTCACCACTGTAAAGCAGCTTCAGCTGCACTGCTGCTCCATCTAACAGCTAAAGGGGCAGCCGACATCGTCCTAATCCAAGAACCTTGGGTGGTGGGACAAAACATTTTCGGGCTGAAAACGCCGGGCTAAAGACTGGTAAGTGGAGCCTCAACGGGGAAACCAAGGACGTGCATATTGATGAGTATCACACTAAAGTTCCTCTTTCTTCCACAATTTAGCGACGAGGACACAACAGCGGTCAGTCTAAGTGTAAACGGACGACCAATTAAGATGGCATCCATGTACCTAGAGCACGACAAGGAGGTGCCCACTATCTGCATAAAGGACCTAGTGGCCAGCACGAGGGAAGCGCCTATTTTGGGAGTTGATGCAAATGCTCACCATCATACCTGGGGCAGCTCTGACGATAACGAACGGGGTGAGCTACTTTTTAATTTCATACTTAGCTCTAAGCTTGTTATTGCAAATAGGGGGCACGATCCCACTTTTATTACAAAATCCCGAAGGCAAGTGCTGGACGTTACCCTTATCTCTGAGAATGCGGAATGTCTGGTCGGGAAGTGGAAGGTGCTCGAGGAGCACTCCTTTTCCGACCACCGATATATCCAATTCGAGGTAGTAGGGGGAATGCCCAAAGCTCCTCTAACTAGAAACTTGCGAAATACCAACTGGCATAGGTATCGGGAAGAGCTGTGTAGGCTTTTGCCAGAAGATAGAGAGCCTACTACTCTAGCAAACCTAGAGGAGCTGGAATATCTTGTCGACCATTTTACGGGGGCCAGGAGTAAGGTAATTGACATTGCATGCCCTAAAAAGAAGCACCGGTGTAGGAAAAAGCCACCCTGGTGGAATGAAGAAATCAGGATTTCACGCAAGAACTGCAGGAAAACCTTCAACCAGGCCACTGGGTCTGGTAGTGAGGGACATTGGGAGACCTACAAGACAACGTTACGGGAGTACAAGAAGCTCCTAAGAAGGTCGAAAAGAACCTCATGGAAAGACTTCTGCAACGGGGTGGAGTCTATCTCAGAGGCAGGCAGGCTCAGAAAGATACTCTCAGGTGCTGCCCAGAAAGCCCCAGGATGCTTGCAAAGACCTGAAGGCTCCTGGACTGAGACCGAGGAAGAATCACTGGATCTGCTTCTTTGCACACACTTCCCGGGTGCCACGGACAGCATGCCGGTACAGCCACATCTAACTGGAGATCTTTCGGTCACTGGAGGCTTGCTCACTAAGAAAAAGGTCATCTGGTCTATTGGGACTTTTATGCCATATAAATCACAAGGTCCGGATGGCATTGCTCCCATACAGCTGCAGCAAACACTTCAGCTAAGCTCAGCGTGGCTACACGCTATAATTAAGGGTGTATTAGCTCTTAATCATATCCCTAGAAAGTGGAGGGAGTCAAGAGTGGGGTTTATCCCCAAGGCAGGGAAGGTGTCCCACAACAACCCAAACGACTTCAGGCCCATCACCTTGACGTCATTTCAATTGAAGGTTATGGAGAGACTGGTGGAGGTCCGTATCAGAGGGTCGGTTGGTGACGGGCTCTCTACCACACAACATGCTTATACGAAAGGGGTCCTATCCCTCTATTATGGGTCGCAGCGGTAAACTCACTGCTGTGTGGCATGGAGGGGGGTGGCTGTAAAGTTATTGCGTATGCGGATGATCTTGTACTAACAGTAAGTGGGAAATTTCCAAAGACCTTATGTGACATTATGCAGGTAAAACTGAAGGAAGTCGAGAGTTGGACAAAAAATAAAAAAAATAACGGGTTAGGGGTAAACCCAAACAAAACAGAACTTGTACTATTCACGAGAAGGTACAAAATCCCCCCATTGATAACACCAAGGCTTGCACAGACCACTTTGAAATTAAGGGCTTCTGCTAAATACCTGGGGATAGTCCTAGATAAAAAAATTAAGCTGGACTCAAAACACCAAAGAGCGGGTGCGGAAGGCCACGGTTGCCCTATACAGCTGCAGGAGAGCAATCGGCCAAAAATGGGGCTTAACCCCGAAGCTAGTGCACTGGATATACACCGCCGTGATGAGGCCCATACTTCTGTACGGGGTAGTGGTATGGTGGCCAGTGCTGGAGAAGAAAGTAAACAGTAATAAATTACAAAAAGTGGAGAGAACGGCCCTGATCTGTATTAGTGGTGGTCTCCGCACAACACCTACTATGGCTGCGTTTGCAGCCCTAAGACTACAGGGGCTTAAAAGCTGGAAAGCGGCCCGACAACTACCGAGTACAACGGACTATTGTGTACCAAGGCTCATCTTCACTAGAGGTTATAGCGTAATGCTACCTAGCAGAGAATCATGGCTCGAAGGAGTTCCAGGGTCTAGAGATGCCATAAGATTCTACACAGACGGCTCCAAACTAGAAATTAGGGTAGGAGGAGGTGTATACTCGGAGAAATTGGGAATAGAAAGATCATTCCGACAACCTGACCATTGTAGTGTCTTTCAAGCCGAATTGGCAGCCATACAGGGAGCCGTGACAGCCTTAAACTAGCTGTTATCGCCACTACGGAATATATATATATATACTCAGACAGACAGCCGGCCCTTATGGCGCTTGACTCTGTCCCAATAAATTCGGAAACAGTTACCAACTGCCGCAAATCACTTAATCTGATGGCAGAGCAGTTCGATTTGCACCTGGTATGTGTACCGGGGCAGAGTGACATACCAGGAAATGAGAAGGCAGACGAGCTTGCAAGGGCGGGTACTTCCTCTCCACTTTCACCAGCCTGGAAGAGGATGGGTATGCCACTCGCTTCCTGCAAGCTCTTACTAAGGGAGAACTTCCTTGAAGAAGCGGCCTCCAGATGGGATCGCACTGAAAACTGTAATACAACGAAGCTTACATGGCCAAAATGGAATGTACGGAGATCGAGAGAAATTCTTACTCTCAATAAAGGCGATATGTCACTGGCCATTGGTCTGCTCACAGGACATATCCTGATAGAAAGGCACGCAGAACGCCTCGGGGCTAGTCACAACGATTACTGCAGGAGCTGCCACGACGAAGAAGAGCCTGAATTAATAAGGCACTTACTCTGCGAGTGCCCAGCACTAGGCAGGAAAAACAGAAATTCCTAGGTATAGGTCTTCTAGACGATGTAGGCGCAACTGCTAAGTTGGGAATATGGCAGCTGCTAAGGTTCGCAGACTCCACGGACTGGTTTAAGGAGTAGGGGTTTTTGGATCCATGTGGTATCAAAATGGGCTCTGATCGGGCCTAAGTGTGCTGGCGCCCTCTGGGCCTAGCAGCCACTTCAACCTAACCTAACCTAACCTAACATCCCTAATACAGACTTAGAGCCATTTCAAAAATATTAGAGTGGACTCTCTGCATTGACGAAATATTCTTATCATTTGGTGCTAATGCGAATATCGAATGCGAATATGTGAAATGATGCGAATCATTCGCACAACGAATGCGAATGCAAATATTTGCAACATCCCTGGCATAGGCGTACGCAAAGCATAATTTAAGGGGGGCTGAGGTTATTTGTAATATACATATATTTTATTAGAAATGTTAAAATAAAGTTACTAAAAACTTTGTAATAATTTACTCTTATTAAATTTTTTTCTTATTATTGTAACAACTCATTTGTACCGAAACCTACAAAGGGATTGAAATTGCATGAAGATTATTTTAAACCTATTGAAGAGTTAAACTATAAAATTATCAATTGCCTTAATTGTATAAAAATTTAAAAATGCGTCCTTTACACCAAAATCGTCAATTCTTTACACCAAAATCGTCAATTCTTCAATATTTTTTATTTAAACAATAGTCTTCGAAGATCCTCTGCAAATCGCCCAATTATTTCAGTAACGATTTCATTTTTGTTTTTTCTACAAAAACCTAGCATACATAAACCTGAATAAAGAATATAAACTAAGTAGAAAACACTAAAATACACTAACAGAAGAACTGAAATGTATCTTTTCACCATTTAATCTATTTTTTCCTCCCATCGTTGAACGTAACCACGTCTTGACTCGTCTCAGTGTACTAAAAGACCGTTCAATTGTACATTTTGTAGACGGTAATGTAAGGTGTAAGGCAAATAGCGGGTTTCGTTGCAGGAAACAGAACTTCTGCTTCTGAATGTAATGCCTCTTAAGGAACTTTTTTTCAACTCATCGGAAGGCCTTTTCTTATTTTTCCATGTCCACAGTTAACTTTCTACCACCTGTCCTTGAATACTATAAAATGCTTGAGCTTGTTTAATTTTTTTACGAAATTCTTCATAGAGTAATGCCAACATGTGATGTGAATGAAGGAAATCAAGCAAAACAGCAATTCAATTTGCAGCATTGAATCGAGATCTGAATTATGCTTGCAAAGAGTCCAAATATGGTATAATAAAAGCAATTTTATAGTATTCTAGCGCAGTGGTTGCGGCCGGGTTTGCTCTCTGAGTTTGCCGACTGCAAGTCCTTGGAGGCTTCAGATCGATGCAGAATTAAATTTTTTTCACAATGTCATCAACCGTGTTTCTGTTTTGCAGAATAACACTAATCGCATTCTGCATGTATCCAGAGCATTACATTGTTTTTAGTGTCGACGATCGCAAAGCATTAACAGTTGGTTCCAACAATGCTGAATATTTCGATATTAAGACCAAAGCAACAATAAATTTCGGACTTGTAGCAGCTGCGTGCGGTTGAAATGCTGCCTTTCTTGTTCCTGTATTACCTTCAACCTCCAAAATTTTCAACGTTTTTACGATTTCAACAAAATTTGTTTTGAAAATGCGAATGCTTTTATATTTTTGTGACCAACGAGTCTCGCTAAAAATGGGGATGTTAGGCGCTTGACGTCTTCGTAAAGGTGACTCGCGGAAAAAGTTTATGATATCTTTAACGGTAGATACCGTATTCCTTATTTCTGGCACATTTAAATCATTCACAACTAAATTTATTCGATGACTTGCGCAGTGGAAAAAATAGCTTTCGAATACAAAGTTCTGAGGAGCTTTTGAACTCCATTACCTTTCCCATCCATGGTAGTGCAACCATCATATTCTTGACCTACGCATTTGGCAGAATTAAGATCGATTTCTTTTAAAAAATGTTCAATAGCGCTTGCAATTGTTTTTGCGTCCATGTTACGCAACTCTGCGTAACCCAAAAACTTTTCGCACACCATTCCACTTTCTTCACAAAACCGTATGCCAATTGATAATTGCTCCACTCCAGCAATATCTGCAGTTTCGTCAGCCAGTATGCTGAATGCAGAGGCTTTTATATCATGTGAACTATTTTCTTTCGTATTACTTTTCCGCAAATGTTAATCAGCTCGCTTTTTATGGGAGGCGATAAATAGGTCGCTCGTGGACTAGCTTTTATAAAATGTTCCTCTAATTCTCTTTCTCCTGCCACAATTCTTAATTTCATTAAGTCGAAAGAAAGTTGTATGGACTTGGACTTCTAAGCACAAATGTCAAATGCACGCATTCGGATACGCATGCTAAGGAGGTCCGCCTTTACATATTCTGTTGTAAGCCAAATTACAAGCCAGTTTAAATTTAGCTATTTTGTTTATTTTTATTTTGATTTTATTTCAAGAAAAGCGACGTATAAAAAAAGGCGTGAATACTAGGTACTCATGAAATTTTATGTATGTTATATTCACGTACGGCAAAGTACAAAAGTACGTTTACATATATGTAAATATAATCTCAATCACAGCTCGTTAGTCATCAAATTGGTTGTGCTTGTTATTCGCACAACACGAGGAAAAGTTAAGCTTCTTCTCTGTGCCACCATGGCCACTTTTTTCTGCAAACACGTATTGTGCTATTTAAATATATTTTAACTTAATATTTTATTAAAAATAGCTTCGCAAACCTCTTTTCCTTGCTAGCGTCAATTTTTGTTTACTTTTACATTTGACATTGCTCCTCTTCGCAAGTATAATCGCTAAAACTACGTTGGACACCAAAAAGTTATCGGTTTAATCTGAGATTATTTTATAAATATAATTTTGTATGGCTAATCTCTTTTTCTAATTACAGATTAGGGAGTTAAGCTCGAAAATGAGGATAATATTTTTATATGTAAACCTATTATTAGGCGTGTCGCGTACTGGCCGCAACAAATTTAACATTTGTTTCCCCTTCGTTCTATTTACCTATTTCCTTTCACTCCAGCCGATAGTAGTGAAGTCTGCCGACACTCAAGTGTACATATGTAACTAAATATCAGAATAAGCCCAAGTTGCGCGAAATAGTTGTTTGTCGGTGGAGCGCCACCGCAAAGTGAAAAAGTCTCCATTAGGGCACTCCGCCCCAAAACGGTGCCGATCGAGGGTAAGAATGTAGGAATGAGGGATGACGCGAAAGACCGTAGTAGAGGTGTCGCCTTTGCTCTCACCTATTGCGGCACTTTTGTTGTCCGCCGTATGATGGCAACGGCAAGTACATGGTGTTGTTTGTGTGCGCCGTGGTGGCGACCGCTAAAGCGTCCAATTCGCTTCTAGAATGATCGGGCCGGCGCCAATTGATCGGGCACCAACAACACCGGCGCTGACACTCCAACGGTTTGCGTACCGGGGCGTAGGTTGCGGCCTGGCTCGCGACTGCGTGCCGGGGCAGTTCTAAGCGAGCTTTGAGAAAGGCAACATCCTTATTGCGAGCGCGAGTGCTTTTATATATAATAGCCCAGTAAAATTAGATAAATTTGTGTAGTGAGAAGTGCTTTATCTTTAATAAAAATTCGGGAAGTACCAGGCGAGGCACTTATGTTGCAGTAGCAGTAGCAATTAATTTCGAGGAGCAGCGCCAGTCGAGGCGTGGTGAAGTCGGCACCGGATTTGGAAGCCAAATTCCCGAGGAGCACCCTTGTGGTCGGAACGCCCACCGACCGCCAATAAGTATCGTCTTCTTTTGTTGTGTCTGTGTTCAGGCGTTATTGTTGTGGGCAGGCTTCCTCTTATTGTGTTTCCCTTTCCGAACCTGTTTAGCATCCTGCACCCTGACCCCAGTCATACAGGCGGGTTAAAGATATCCCCGGCAGCACGGGCGGTAGTGCGAGTGGGTTCGTAACCTTTTGGTTGGACCTCACCTCGGGTGCGACCCAAAAACAAGGTTTTGTTTTGTTTCGATTTCTTGGTCGTAAATCTTGTTGTCTTGTTTTCGACCCACCCTAGTGTAAGTAGCTTCCCCTGGCCCCTGCCAGCAACCCCGCCGTCTCCACTGAGCGAGCCGGTTGCTTGGTTTTTTTGTCATCTCCCTTTTGTGCGTATATTTGTTTACCTAGTTTGGCACGACGCATTGTTGTTGCGCACGGTGAGTGCATTTATTTGGGACATTTGGAAGGTCGGCTTTTGTAAACAAAAGGTAAGGTGACAGGCGATTCAGCTAAACACAAACACATGTAGGTCAGTTTAGGAATTAAACATTGATTTCACTTAATTTTATTCATTTTAGTGATCTATTTTTTCTTCATTTTCATTTTTAATTCTTTTAATACATGAAGTTATCGGTATGATTGATAAAATACGATACTTGTGACGCAAGGACGTTAAAATATCTTGAAAACGACGCATAAATTTCTGGTTTTGAACTTCTAGTTTAAGCATTTCTATTTGTATGTATTTATAAATTTAGTTTTTCTTTTAGGAATATGATCTGTGGTTCTGCTTCATCTGTCGTTAAATTTACGTTGAAGTCATTAATACATACATGTCATCCGTACGCGCTCACATGCTAAGGGCGTTGAGCAAATGCAAGTGAAGTCTTCTTCTAAAAAACCACTAACAATCATAATTTAATTCATTAATTTGTTTCAGTAGTACAGAGTAAGACTTTTGTCTTTTAATAGTACTTCAACTATATACAGTGACGAGCAATAGTATTGGCACAGTGAATTTTTCGCCATATAAGCAAAGGCTTTTATTCTAATTTATTTTCTATAATTTTTTATAAAAATATAGTTCATTCTACACCAGAAAACGTAATAATAAAAACTCTAAACTTTGTGCAAAACTCAGGAAAATTCATTTAATTTGCACACTAATTTGCAACTTTTTATTCAGATTTTCTAGAAAAATCCTAGGTATGCAATTTTATAGCCCATTCAAATTTAGTATAACAAAGTGCAAGTTTAAAGTTGCTAGAAAATCGCGAAATCCGTACAAAAAATAATTGTCGAATTACTTTGTATGGAAGAACTTGCGTGAAAAAAAATTACCAAAAATCAATGCGATTTTCTAGCGACTTCAAACTTGCACTTTGTTATACTAAATTTGAATGGGCTATAAAACTGCATACTTAGAATTTTTCCAAAAACTCTGAATAAAAAGTTGCAAATTAGTGTGCAAATTTAATGAATTTTCCTGAGTTTTACACAAAGTTTAGAGATTTTATTATTATGTTTTCTGGTGTAGAATGAACAATATTTTTTATAAAAAATTATCGAAGATAAATTAGAATAAATAACTTTGCATATATTGCGAAAAATTCACTGTGCCAATACTTCTGTTCGGCACTGTATATATGTAATGTTTTACAATATTTATTTTACTATGCAAGTTTCTTAAATTTAAAATTTTTACAAATTTTCTCAAACAACAAATTTTATTAAACAACAAAATTCAATATATATAACTTAACAATAACAACGAGTATGACTTAATTAATAGAAAAGAAAAAAAAAGAAAATCAGAATAAAACAGAAATAGTGGAGAGAGATAGAGAAAATTTTAATGCCCTTACACCATGCTATCAGTCATTTTTAAAATAATTGTAGATTTGTGTCTTGTAGTTGAATCTTTTTAACCCACTCTTTACGGTCTCAGGTAATGAATACCAGACTCTTACTGTGTTAATGAAAAATAGTCTTGATGATGCTAGGTAAGTAAATTTTGGAACAATAAAACTGTTGTGTCTCTGTGACCTTACTGGTATCAGCTTCTCAAACAGATGCGCAGGTATTTTAAATATAGTAAGTTTGTAAATAAATATACAATTCCTAGCGGCCAAATAGTTCTCAAGACTACAACCCAGGATATTTGTTCGACAGGCACAAATGTGCTCATATCTACCAATCCCGTATACATAACCTGTAGCATTGTTGAATGCTACATTGAGTTTATGGCAAAATATTGAGTCCAGTTTGCTGTATACTACCTCAGAGTAGGTGATGATTGGCATAATTAGTTGGAGAACTAATTTATGCCTGGTTTCCAGTGGCGTTAATATTGCAGAAACTCTCAGCTTACGCAGTGTCGCATATACGCTGCTCACAACCTTATTTATGTGGTCAGTACATGAAAGTTTAGAGTTAAGAATAAAATCTAAATTTCTTTTCTTATCCGTAAAACTAAGCGGACTGATACCTATCCACAGTTTTGGAACACAATCGACATACACCACACTATTACATACAGGCAATACATACGACTTTGACGCATTTAAACATAGAGACTTTAAGCCTACTCACGTTGAAAACGGGGGATGAACGAACACCAGCGCAAAGCGTGCTGTCTTGCAAATACAGCCACCAAAAGTGAACGATGCTTATAACAGCTCATACTGATATTGACTTCGGCAAACCTGTACTCCGAATGATCGTGCACGAAACCAGCAACCGCCGTATTTGATCGACTGCCAAAAGCACGATACTGCATTTGGACGGTTGCCGAAAGCATAAGAGCTTATGTGAAAGACTGGCGAAGACAAGATGCGGCAGTTAGCTAACTTGATTTGTTGCAGAAGTCAAACCGCCGCCTTTAGTTTGTTACTGAAGACGCATTTGACGTGTTGCCGAAGTGATGATACTGTAGTTCAAAGACAATTCAACGACACTTGCTTGTTTGAAATGAAGCATTGATATGTACATACATACATACGTACGTATGCACATTCCTCACAACTAGCCAGTAGTGAGCAAAGCAATTGAATTGTAAACGCGCTATAAATACATACATACATGCATACGAACGATAAATTACCCTTTACCACATTCGTCGTGATTTCAGCAACAAGTCAAATGGCTTTCAGCAACAAGTCAGATGATTTTCAGCAACAATTCAAACGACTTCTGCAACAAATGATGAGCTCTCATGCTTTCGGAACCGTTCAACTGCCGCGTTTGCTAGTTTCGTGCACGATCATTCGGAGTACAGGTTTGCCGAAGTCAGTATCAGTATGAGCTGTTATAACTTGTCTATATCTAATCTAGGCCGGGATATTAGTTTGTTTGACTTAACCTTCTGCGTTCTACCCTCCAGGTAGCTAACCATAAGTTTCACCGCACTGTCTTTGAAGCCGAAATAATGTTTGAGCTTCAAACACAACAATTTGTGATTCAAACGCCTTGAGAAGTCGAGTAAGCAAGAAGTTGTCAAAGTTAATTCTAATATCATCCAGTATTTTGACCACTACCGTCGAACAACTATGTTTTTGTCGGAAGCCAGATTGTAGTGGAGACTATTTTCTTCAAATGCAGAAATTTGCATAGCCATTAAGTTTTCACAAGCCTTCGAAAAGACAGGCAGTATGCTGACAGGTCTATAGTCGCCAGCATAAGTAGCATTCGTCTTCTTCGGAACTAGCAAAATTATAGCTATTTTTCAAACTGCTGGAAAGCATGAGCTGGTAAAACAATGGGTTATTATATGAGTCAGAGGGCCTATTATAAAATCAACTACTATTTTGACGAATTTCAGCGAGATTTTATCTTCCAATATAGTGTTAGACTTAATTTTTGACGGGGCCATCAGGACCTCAACTTCGATAACTGCCATAAATTGAAACTCGTGTTTTGGACTAGCACAAGACATGAAATCCTTCAACACGGGAGCACAATGGTTTTTGTTGTTGGTGAATACCACTATTGTAAACTGGTTTGAGATCGTTAATATAAAAATCATTTTAAACATACACTTGTGATCAACTGTTTTTCTTTTGTTTATTTAATGTTTATTATTTTTCATAAAAGCCTAGCTCATTATATAACTAACGCAATATAAATCCACATTAAAGTGGTCCAAAAATGTATGTAAAAAAAAGGTCGCATTTTTAATGCCGCCAGCCCCTAGGATTGTTCTATACCAAAAAAAAGTATACCCCTACTTTTTTATTTTGAAATAAAAAAAAAATTAGGGTGTGCTCAAAGCGCTCAAAGTTTTCAATGTATTTTATATCTACTTTTCGTAGAAATAGTGTAGAACTCTTGAAAATCAATATTTTTCGATCGGAAGACTTTGCTTATCTTCAGGAGATTCCCGGTAATAATACCCAATTGTTCCTTTAACAATTTTTTCATGGTGACTATATTTTATGGATCCTTGAAAATGCAATGGAGTGACCAATAAAAAATCTTCAATCATAAAAAATGGTTAAATAAACAATTGGATATCAATATTTGAAGTCTCCTGAAGAGAACCACAGTTTTACGATTGAAAAATGTTGATTTTCAAGAGTTTTATGCCATTTTTACGAACATTTGTTTTTTCCCCATATAAAATACATGGAAAACTTTGAGCGCTGTGAGCACTCCCTAAATATTTTTTTGATTTCAAAATAAAAAAATAGGGGTTTATTTTATTTCGATTCAGAACAATCCTAGGGGGTGGCGGCATTAAAATTCCGACTTTATTATTTTGGACCACTCTAATCCACATTTCAAACTTTGTGCAAAAATTATAAAAAATCTGCAAAGTTTCAGCTAGATTTTCAAGTTTTTTTCAGATTTTTTAGAATTTTTTTGAGTATGCAGCTTGGAAGCCCATTAAATTCCAGGGTAATAATGTGCAAGTTTTAAGTTGCTAAACAATCGCGTTGATTTTTAATATATTTTTCTTTTAGACATTTGGTTAGGTGGTCGGTTGTCAAAAATGCTAAATTACGTTCTGCTAAGAAGGAACATAGTGCTTTTGCGAGCGTGCGTGTTGCAATAGATCAGCTCTTCTTGATTTGGCTTTTAATATGCAATTGCAAACATTGTAATAAGCCTTGTAACCTCAAGTGTTTACACAACCAGCCTTTAAACGCGGGATCCTTAGTTCAAGAATCAAAAAAAAATAAAATGCGCGTACGCTTGGTTTGCATCATATTTAAGTCATATGTGTCCAAAGAATAAATATCTTTTGAGGCACCTGCTGCAAAAATCAAAGCTTGTAAAGATTTATTAAGAAAACAATTCAAAATCAGTTCTACTTACAAGATTTAGTAACAAATTTGCCGAAAGTGTGAGCGTAAGTACTTACTCTGCAAGCAAATAGTACGCTGTACCATGATACAAATATTTATAAGGTACAATCGCTGAGAGCCAGCTTTAGGAATTTTGACGTTTTGCTTCATTTTGAAAATTTCTCTCGCCGTCATTGCATTTGTTTGTTTTTATTTTCACTCAAACCAAATAAATATATTTTGACGAAACAACAAAATTTGAATGCACATACATACATACATATATACATACGTACGTAAATAAATACATAAATGTAAACAATTGTGTTCAATGAACTTCTATGCACCACAAACCTCGATCCATTTTTGCCGTATATGTATACGATAACTGCGGGAACTTAAAAAACTTGCTTGCAGTGGACAACGGTATTTACGCAGCCGTTAAAGCAGCAACTAATTTTTCGTTTCAAAATTTTTTAGTTTTTCCAACTTCTGAATAAATAAATATTTCAAATCATAAATTTACATTTGTTTATTTTGAATTTCTTTGACATTAGAAGCATTTCGAGAGAGAAAACTCAAAATGCTAGCAGACGTCAACCTGGCAACGCTGGTGATGAGTTTCGCACTCATTTCGCTGACGTCCCAGTAAATGGCTTTAATACTACTTCTGCTGCTAATGAAACTAAGTCACAAAACAACGATGCGACAGTGGGCGCAAAGAGTATTCGTAAACTGCAATCGGTTGTTGTTGGCAATAATTGTAATACTGACTTAGATGTAGTTATACGGCGGAAGTGGCTACACCTATCATCGTTTAAGAACTCTGTTGGAGCTGAAAATATTATCGAATATATTTCGAATCAGGCGAACATATCCCCTTCTTTACTTTCTTGTTTCAAACTGGCTCAGAAGGATGCCCAATTAGACCCTACAACTCCAGTAAATTTTAAATTTGGAGTTTCACCAGTGTTTCATGATAAGCTGCTAGACCCCTCCCTGTGGCCATCTAATGTGACTATTCGGCCTTTTCGTTTTTTTCCAAGGGCCAAGGATACAACCGATGCTCAGTAGATGACCTCAATCCGCCGTTTAATTGTAATTTAAATTCAAATTCAAATAAACATATCTCCATATACTATCAAAACATGTCGGGTATGAGAACTAAAGCTGCGGCAGTATACGCTAATACAACTCAGCGTAACCATTGTTGGTCACAGATGTGCACTTCGTATATGTGTTTCCTATATCCCGCCAAACAGTTTGGATAATATTATCAAGGCTCATATGGATCACATTTTAAATTTGACTGCGATGACTTCAAATGCTGAGCTATGTATTTTAGGAGATTTTAATTTCAGCAAAATAGTGTGGTCATATATTCCCGGTGATGAAATGCTTACTCCAAGCAATGTCAACATGAAATTAATCTAATTGATAGTTTCTATAGTCTACAACTGGGACAAACTAATCACTATGTCAACACTCTTGGAAGAATGCTCGACCTATAATTTGCTACAATCTCAATTTCCTATATCTTCTACCGATAAGCATCATTTTAGAACTAGAATTTTATGAGTACTCAAGTTATGTTGCTGATGACGATGTTAAATTCAATTACATTCTGTGTGATTTCCCTTTGATAAATGGTATAATTTCCAACTTAGATTGGCACTCATTTGATAATCGTAACCTCATGGAATGCTTTGATATTTCCAAACAAAATTTTTTTGATATATGTGATAATAACATCCCTTGAGTTCCTAAAAAGATCTACAAATTACCATAGTATAACAAACGTTTGAAAAAGTTGAAAAATTTAAGCAACAAATTTTATAAGCTCCACATGAATTTCGGTTTTATTCAGTATAATAACAAATATCTGAAATATGTACGTGAATTCAATGCTCTTGATATACAACTATATAAGAAGTACCTGTTAGGCTTTGAGAACAACATAAAGTAAAACCCCAAATATTTTTGGAACTACATCCAATTGAAGCGTTCTTCTTCTGCTATTCCTAAGTCAACGAGGTACATGTTCCTCCTCTCCCAATAATTCTGCTAATCTTTTTGCAGAATTCTTCAAATCTCTTGTCAAGGGGGAGGGGGAGTGTTTATAATACATGTTTCGATAAAATATTACCTACCGTAGATTTCGGATCTTTGACTATTAGTGAGGAAGATATTGCCACAGGTATCCTAAATCTAAAAAATTCCAAGCAGTGCGATGTTCACTACATTTCGTCCTTTTTTCTTAAACATTGCGCATCTACGATTGTTGCTCCACTATATCTGTTATTTAACTTATCATTAAAAACAGGCATATTTTTAGATGACTGGAAAATCACGCCCATCACTCCCATTCATAAAAGTGGCAGTAAAACGGAAATCTCCAACTACCGCCCGATCTCGAACAATCTTCCAACAATTTCAAAGCTTTTTGAAAAAATCGTTATGGCAAAATTAACTTTTGATGGCAAGCATTTTATTTGTTCAGCTCAGCATGGTTTCATTCCTGGACGCTCTACAATTAGCAATTTTGCTGTATTCTCTAATTATTGCATTTCATCTTTTACAAATGGGTATCAGGTAGATGCTCTTTACACAGATATATCCAAAGCTTTCGATAGAGTCTCCCATGAACTGCTACTGTCTAAGCTTACGATATTAGGTTTTCATTCCACATTTTTACGCTGGGTTGAGTGCTATCTAAGCAATAGAATAAACTACGTTGTGATTGACAATGTTAAATCATTTCCCTATATCGCGACCTCGGGAGTTCCACAGGGAAGTATACTTGGGCCTCTTTTCTTCGTCATTTTTATAAATGGCGTAACAAGTTGTTTGTCTCTTGCCTTTATTAAAAGAAATAGTTCGGAGTTTAAAGATCCATATACACGAAATCTTTTGTATAATGCTTTTATAAGATCAAAACTGGAATATGGATCTGTAATCTGGAATCCAGTTTATGAAACTCACAATAGAAGATTAGAGCGAGTGCAAAAAATATTTTTAAAATACTGTCTGTCCCAAATTAATTTTGAATTCCCTTGCCTCCATATATTTCAAGATGCAAACTAATTGGATTGCAAACTCTTCAAAGCAGAGGAACAATATCAGCCCTTACATTCCTTTATGATATTACTAATGGAAATATTGATTGCCATTTATTGTTGGAATCTATAAAATTTAGCGCTCCGACAAAAAATCTAAGGCGCCATAATACATTTTTTGTTGATGCTTTTTAAACTAATTATGCTATGAATGGGCGTATTACACGGACTCTCATTGAATTTAATAACTTGGATAAGCAAATCTGTATTGATTTTGCTGTTAGTCGTTCTTGTTTCAAGAAAATATTAATATCTCATTTTGGATAATTGTTCTGATATTTTGTGTACTAATTTTTAGGTTTTGCATTTGTATCTAG
Source organism: Rhagoletis pomonella (assembly GCF_013731165.1). Lineage (NCBI taxonomy): Eukaryota > Metazoa > Arthropoda > Insecta > Diptera > Tephritidae > Rhagoletis > Rhagoletis pomonella. Next base: position 116,330,194 of record NW_023458555.1, read on the forward strand.
TCTGTAAGGTCATGTATGTCCATTGACTCAATAAATTGAAATTGAATTGAAACATATAACATACCCATGGTTGCCACTCGCCAACATTTTTTTCTACCAATATCTCTTAAGAAAAGTTACCAAATCTTCACTACCAAAATCTTCACTTCTTCAGTGAGAAAAAAATATACTGAATAACACTGGTATATTTCATAGCAAATATGTATATACTTACAGCCCGGTTCTGTGCACTTAATAAATTCAATATTTTTATAATTTGTCAATTTCTGATTATTTATCAAGAACTCCCAGTTCTAGCACAGAAGTTTAAATCTATTTTCTTGATAAATTATCAAGATTGAAAATGCCATTGACAATTATAATAGTTTTTTTTTATTAGAAAATATTTTTCTATCAATTAATTACTGCATATGCCGTTATTCTCATTTTTTTTGTTGGTGTTTCCGACAGGGTAGGAGTATGATGTAAAGTGGAACAATTTTCCATCATCCCTTGTCAAATTTGGTTTGGAGACAAACCGGTGTCGACGTTGTGCCATTTTGAGTGTAATTTTTCGTTGGGAATGTGCCGATACTTGGACCTGCGACTCACGGAATAATAGCACCGGCACAAAAAAAGTGGCGGGTGCTTTTAACCGTTCGTTTGACTCGTACACAATTTCGAGTAAATTGCGAAAATTGCTAATTTTTTTGCTATTTGTTTGGTTTTTCATAATTTACTGTACGTCGAAATATATGTCGGTAGGTGTCGAAATACATGTCGGTAGATAGGTCTGGTAAAAAGCCCGCAACATTTTTTTTTGCCGGAATAATCAAAACGATATATGGTTGGTTGGTCGGTAGAAGTGTCGCCTGGGTATGTTCCCAGGACCCAATTTTGGTAGAAAGTTACCAATTGTGGCAACCATGAACATACCATCTCTTGTTTGCAAAATATAAAGCTAAATTCATTTGTCCGGCTTTTCCCCTTAAGCAGGGCTCCCACGATTTGTACATATATGTACCTTCTAACGCAATAAAGATCAAAGCCTTAGTAGGCAAATATCTCGAAAAAATGGCGCGATAGAACAAAACAGAAATGCAGTTTATCTACATTTGAATACTACTTAATGACCCGATATATAACTTTTGGCAAATTTTTACGTTACTACAAATATTCTACCACACTTTCCTAGAGGTCTCCCACTGTTTTTATTAATAATCAACCACTAATTTGGTCTCTGAAGTGACAATACTGCTCGCGACTCATAATAAAAATAGAACGGATAAAAAATTGTATCCAGGCCAAATAATTTACGAAAAACTTATAGGAGAAAGAAATAAACCAAATACTAGGAATAAAAAGCAACAAGTAAAGGAAAGCTAGGGAATAAGACAGTAATTAACGATCTCCTTCTTCTTCTTATTTAGCGCTGTAACCGCCTAAGCGATTTTGGTCGAGTTCAACAAAGCGGTGACAGGTAATAAGGCCAAAGGAAATAAGGTCAATTGACTTTATTTCGCACCATTTTCAAAAGCGAAATAAAGTCAAGAAAAATTTGGAAATAAAGTCATTGACGCTATTTCCTCATTCATAGTGTTGTTCCGATACGACCTTGTACTCGATACCTGTACTCTTTAAAAATATTGAAGAAAAGTATCGATGCCACACATGTATCGGAGAGAAGTACTCGATACTTACTCATATCGAACTCATTGTAAATACTTATGTCATGTGAAGAAAAACAGAATCGGTTCGAGTACTCTCCGACCAAAACTTATCGAAAAAGTAGCCACAAGTTTGTATCTTGCAAAATTTTAATAATTTACTAGTACGGGAAAGCAGGAATTGACACTTTCTTTATTAGCCAACTTAACCTGGTGCAAAAACCACAACAGCATGATTCATATATTGTCAGAACCGAAATTCAGAATTTTTGGAAAAGCAAGTAATACTTAAATCGCGTACTCGATACCCACCAAAGTACTTGCGGGAAGGATTCGAGTACAAAATGTACTCAGTACTTGAAGAAAGCATCGAGTAATTACTTGTAGTTACTCGTATCGGAACAACACTACTCATTCAAATGGAAATAGCGTCAACAATGCTTAAAGTATGTCGATTCATAGAAAAAAATGTTGTTCTTACAATAAACATTGCCCCGTAAGTGTTGTTTTTTTATAGATGAAAAAGGTTATTGCCAAATCCTCAGTGTTGTGATATTAATCCACACACAATCATGAACTACCACCATTTGATTTTATTAAAAAAATATTTAATTGCGAAAGTGTAAAAACACGATGCGAAAAACTAATCGCCTGTGCACAGCTGGAATACGAGAAATATTTGAAGAAAGAGTGTAGAAATGATCCATAACTTGCAAAACATGTTTCGTTTCCACAAAAATAAAGCGAACACTATTAAATTGAAGAAACAGTCCATGTCCAAAAACCCCGGAGGAACACTGAAAGAATTCTGTGTTTTAAATTAGCATATTTTGAACGAATTCGGAATGTCTAAGGTCGAAAAGAAATCAACTTTTCTATAAGGAAACAATTATAGAAAAATAATTTTCTTACACAGTATTCATGTCTCCGCCAGTAATTTGTGACGACATCATTTAAAAGCAGCTAAGGAGAATGACGACACTATTTATTAGATGGCACATTCAACGAGCCAATGTGCCAAATTGCGGGCATAAACAATTATTGATTATTTAATATCGGATCCGAGATCATATAAGTTAATTGATTGGTTTTCACACACTTTTGAAACACAAATTATATGCTTTTTTACTGCAGACAAGTTGTTGCTCCAAAACGCAGAAGAAATATTCCAATCAGGGCTGGCAACTATTTTTAGTTATAAGGTGCCATATTGAGGATAAAAAAGTGCGAAAATGTGCCAAATAGAAAAAAAAGTGCCAAAAAAGGTGTCACTCCTTTTAATCATTCACATTTAGCAATAAAATAAAGCTACATTTTCCAAACAAAAGTGCAATGATGAATTAAGAAAAACCAGTTGAATAGCATTTATTAACAAAAAATTTTAGTTGAGAAAAAGAAGTGCACGCAAAGGATTTCCCAAAAATATATTGAAATGTAATTTTTTTACAAAAGTGCTATTTTGGCACTTTGTGCCAAATTGAAAAAATTAAGTGCCATTTGAAGTAAAATATGGACAAATGGCACGGCTTGAGCCAAGATGGCATCCCTGCTTCTAATAACTTGCAAATATAAAAATGTGAAATATCGAAGGCTTGAATTCATTAATACCCTCTATCTGCAATTTGCACAAAAACCAATTTGTGGTTTTAGAAACCTTCTGGGACTTATTACCTGTCGTTATATAAGGTAGCATTAATATCACTGATGACAGCTAAAGCTTATGTGGATTTTTATATCAGAATCTTATCTTTGTGAAAAATGTGTATATAGAGGGTATTTTATAGAATATAAGCCCTCGATGTTTAAAATATATAAAAATTTTATTTCAACGTATACAAAAAATAAATCTACCTGCGTTACAGCACGGCGGGAGAAGGGGAAGGGGGGCCGGGGGGCCGCGGCGTAGCGTGACGTGGTGTGCGCGCCGGTCGCATCGGTCGCGAAGGGTACGCGGGGCGCGAGCGCGGAGCGCGCGCGGTGTGGCGCGCTGACGCCGGCCGCCGCGAAGCTAAGCAAATTTAATGTTTGAAAGAGAAATAATGTCAATGGATTTTATTTCGTTTTTAAAAAGGTAATAATGTCAATTGACTTTATTTCGCATCACGGTGGGAAATAAAGTCAATTGACCTTATTTCCGTTGATCTTATTACCTGTCACCCAACAAAGCACGCCAGTCGTTTCTTTTCTGTGCCACCTAGCGCCAATTGAAAATGCCAAGTGAAGCCAAGTCCTTCTCCATCTGGTCTTTCCATCCTGGTACGAAATAAAGTCAATTGACATTATTACCTTTTCAGAAGCGAAATAAAGTCAATAAAAATTTGGAAATAAAGTCATTGACACTATTTCCTCATTCAAATGGAAATAGCGTCAACAATGCTTAAAGTATGTCCATTCATAGAAAAAAATGGTGTTCTTACAATAAATATTGCCCCGTAAGTGTTGTTTTTTAATAGATGAAAAAGGTTATTGCCAAATCCTCAGTGTTGTGATATTAATCCACACACAATCATGAACTACCACCAATTGATTTTATTAAAAAAAATTTAATTACGAATATGTAAAAACACGATGCGAAAAACTAAACACCTGCGTACAGCTGGAATACGAGAAATATTTGAAGAAAGAGTGTAGAAATGATCCATAACTTGCAAAACATTTTTCGTTTCCACAAAAATAAAGCGAACACTATTAAATTGATGAAACAGTCCATGTCCGAAAACCCCGGAGGAACACTGAAAGAATTCTGTGTTTTAAATTAGCATATTTTGAACGAATTCGGAGTGTCTAAGGCGGAAAAGAAACCAACCTTTCTATAAGGAAGCAATTATAGAAAAAGAATTTTCTTACACTGTATTCATGTTTCCGCCAGCAATTTGTGACGACATAATTTAAAAGCAGCTAAGGAGATTGACGACACTATTTATTAGATGGCACATTCAACGAGCCAATGTGCCAAAATGCGGGTATAAACAATTATTGATTATTTAATATCGGAACCGAGATCATATAAGTTAATAGATTGTTTTTCACACACTTTTGAAACACAAGTTATATGCTTTTTTACAGCAGAAAAGCTGTTGCCCCAAAACACAGCAGAAATCTTCCAAGCAGGGCTGCCAACTATCTTTAGTTATGAGGTGCAATATTGAGGATAAAAAAGTGCCAAGAAGTGCCAAATAGAAAAATAAAAGTGCCAAAAAATTTGTCATTCCTTTTAATCATTCACATTTAGCAATAAAATAAAGCTACATTTTCCAAACAAAAGTTCAATGATAAAATAAGATAAACCAGTTGAATAACCTTTATAAATGAGAAAATTGTAGTTGAGAAAAAGAAGTGCACGCAAAGGATTTCACAAAAATATATTGAAATGTAATTTTTTTTACAAAAGTGCCATTTTGGCGCTTTGTGCCAAATTGAAAAATTCAGTGCCATTTGAAGTAAAATAGGGACAAATGGCACGGTTTGAGCCAAGTTGGCATCCCTGCTTCTAATAACTTACAAATATAAAAATGTGAAATATCGAGGGCTTGAATTTATTAATACCATCTATCTGCAATTTGAACAAAAACTAATTTGTGATGAAACCATCTGGGACTTATTACCTGTCGTTATATAAGGTAGCATTAATATCACTGATTACAGGTAAATCTTAGGTGGATTTTTATATCAGAATCTCATCTTTGTGAAAAGTGTGCAGATAGAGGGTATTATTGAATATAAGCCCTCGATGTTTAAAATATATAGAAATTTTATTTCAACGTATACAAAAAATAAATCTACCTGCGAAACAGCAGCGGGAGAAGGGGAAGGGGGCCGGGGGCCGCGGCGTAGCGTGACGTGGTGTGCGCGCTGGTCGCGCGGGGTACGCGGGCCGCCGCAAAGCTAAGCAAATTTAATTTTTGAAAGAGAAATAATGTCAATGGATTTTATTTCGTTTTTAAAAAGGTAATAATGTCAATTGACTTTATTTCGCACCAGGGTGGGAAATAAAGTCAATTGACCTTATTTCCGTTGATCTTATTACCTGTCACCTCCCATCTCAGTGGGAGCCTTCCACTTCCTCTGCTACCAACCTGTGCACTGTGCTAAGTTCGCCTTAATTCTTGTTGCTTTTTCCACTTTTTCATTTGTTAAACCAACTACAATCAAGCGCAGCTCTTCCAGTGCTATTTAAACTTGATCATGTGGTTGTTGGTTTTGTTAATAATTCTATTTATAAAATGTTTACCTTTTAGGTGTGATCTTCTTTAAGTTATTTGTTTTTGTTATTTATGGCCTTCTTCTTCTTCTTTTTTGGCGCTGTAACCGCCAAAGCGGTTTTGGTCGAGTTTAGCAAAGCACGCCAGTCGTTTCTCCTCTTTGCCAACTGACGCCAATTGGAAACGCCAAGTGAAGCCAAGTCCTTCTCCACCTGATCTTTCCATCACAGTGGGGGCCTCCCTCTTCCTCTGCTACCATCAGCGGGTTCCGAGTTGAATACTTTCAGAGCTGGAGCGTCGGTGTCCATTCGAACGACATGACCAAGCCAGCGGAGCCGCTGTATTTTAATTCGCTGCACTATGTCCATGTCGTTGTAAAGCTCATACAGCTGATCGTTCTAGCGTCTGCGGTACTCGCCGTCGCCAACGCGTAAAGGCCCGTAAATCTTCGGCAAAACCTTTCTCTCGAATACTCCAAGAGCCGTCTCATTGTCCATGCTTCTGCGCTATATACCAACACGGGCATGGTGACTTATAGAGTGTGATTTTTGTACGTCGAGAGAGGACTTTACTCCTGAATTGCCTACTCAGTCCAAAGTAACACTTACTGGCATGAGCGATTCTGCGTTGGATTCCCATGCTGACATTATCGGCGTTAATGCTGGTTCCCAAGTAAACGAAATTCTCTACTTTCTCGAAATTATAACTGTCAACAGTGACGTGGGTGCTAAGGCGCAAATGTGCTGACTGTTTGTTTGGTGACAGGAGATACTTCGTCTTGTTCTCGTTTATCACCAGACTCATTCGCTTTGCTTCCTTATCCAACTTGGAAAAGGCAGAACAGATTTCGCGGTTTTTGATACCGATGATATCGATGTCATCGGCATAAGCCAGCAATTGCACGCTCTTGTATTAAATTGTTCCTGAGCGGTTCAGTGCTGCAGCTCTTATTATCTTCTCCAACATCAGATTAAATAAGTCACATGAAAGAGAGTCGCCCTGTCTGAAGCCCCGTTTGGTGGCGAACGGCTCGGAGAGGTCTTTCCCAATTCTGACCGAGCTGGTGGTATTGCTCAACGTCATTTTACACAGACGTATCAGTTTGGCGGGGATGCCAAATTCAGACATAGCGGCGTATAGGCAACTTTTTTTAGTGCTGTCGAAAGCCTCTTTAAAGTCGACATCCTTTTCTCGCGGGTCTTTTCCAAGATTAGGCGTATTGTGAATACCTGGTCTATGGTGGATTTTCCAGGCCTAAAGCCACACTGATAAGGCTCAATCAGCTCATTGACGGTGGGCTTCAGTCTTTCACACAATACGATCGATAAGACCTTGTAACCTATGCTTAGAAGGCTGATCCCGCGGTAGTTGACGCGAATGGCGCGTCTCCTTTCTTGTGGATTGGGCAGAGCATACTTAAATTCCAGTCGTCGGGCATGCGTTCATCTGAGCATATTCTGTAAAAGAGTTGATGCATGCACCTCATCAACTCCTCGCCACCGTACTTGAATAGCTCAGCTGACAGGTTGTCAGCTCCAGCAGCTTTGTTGTTTTTCAGCCGCGTTATTGCTATTCGTCGGCCGCTGTGGTGTAATGGTAAGCAGTGCACGCTTCCACTCCGCAGCACCTGGGTTCAAACCCTGGTCAAAGCAACATCGCAAAAATATAGAAAAAAGGTTTTTTCTTAACAGCGGTCGCCCCTCGGCAGGCAATGACAAACCTCCGAGGGTATTTCGGCCATGAAAAACAGCTTCTCATAAAAATACAATCGCCGTTCGGAGTCGGCGTAAAACTGTAGGTCCCTCCGCTTTGTGTGACAACATCAAGGCGCACGCCACAAATTGGAGGAGAAGCTCGGCCAATCTATTATATTATTATAAATAAAATTAGCAAACAACTACATTTTCTGAAACTTCTGTGACATTTTCCGTTTCTACAACAGCTGTAATAGCAATTTGACTTTGACTTGACATTTGTGCCCGGAAAAAAGTCCGGGCTGTTTCGGGCACGAAGAATAATATATTTACGATCCAAAAGTGGAATGTATTCGCCCTCTATTACCTATTATTCTAGCTTAAGGAACGCTTTCAGGGCTGTTTAGGGCAGCCGCGGAATCCCACGGGTTCGTGTGGAACAAACCTATTATCTATCTCTAACGATAGGCAGCACGAACGATTCGTCTGCAGAGGAGTGCTTAAAAAATTAGTAAAATGGCATCATTCTAGCCGGGGTAAACTTAACCGATACGATTGCAGCTTAATCGACGTAAAGCAAGACGCAGACGACCGATAGAGTAATTTAGTTGCAATCAGAGGCGATGTCGTTTTAGACGAATCGTTCGTGCGGCCTATCGTTCGAGATACATAATAAGGCTGTTAAAGATGACTAAGATAAATAAAACGGGTGCGAAAAGTTTTATTTGTTTTTCAAACAAAATACTTTAATACTAAACAATTTTTATGAGCTTGAGGCCGTTTTTAGTGAAAACTTATTGTGGAGAAGCAACAATAATTTGAAAAAACGATAGAAGTGAAAGCTATTTCGGAAACCACCACATTTCCACATCAGACTTCTTTCAGTAGGATTCGAACCGACGATCACCACTGACTCAGCCAGTTGCCTACGCACTGTGCTAAGTTTGCCTGTTAATTCTTGTTGCTTATTTCCACTATTTCACTTTGCTAAGCCAACTACAATCAAGCGCAGCTATTCCGCTGCAATTCACGTGATCATGTGGTTGTTGGTTTTGTTGGTTTTTGGTTAATATTTCTATTATTAGAATGTTTAACTTTTAGGTATGCTCGTCCTTAAGTTATTTGTTTTTGTTAATTTATGGCCTTATCTATCTATATCTATGCTAATTATATAAAGAGAAGTCCCTTTTTTTGTAACAGGTAATCTCGCGAACGGCTGGTCCGATTTTCATGAAATTTGGTATACAAATAGCTTTCGGTAACAACCATGTTTTAAGCTAAAAAATTTTACTTTTTTTCGGGTAGGTGGACCAGGGACCGGTCTATTCGAAAAAATCTTATTATAGTCCGATGTGCTTAAAATTTAGCACGTAAGTAGCTTTTTAGCATATATGACCCATTTTTTCCGGGAAGTGGTCCAGGGACCGATCTATTCCAAAAAATCGCATTTATGGTCCGATTTGCTTAAAATTAGGTACGTATGTAGCTTTTTAGCATATATTAGGATATGTTGTCCATTTTTTCAGAGAAGTGGACCAGGGAATGATCTATTCGAAAAAATCGTATGTACGGTCCGATTTGCTTAAAATTCGGTACGTAGGTAGCTTTTTAGCATATATTAGCATATATGATCCATTTTGTGCGAGAAGTGGACCAGGGACCGATCTGTTCGAAGAAATCCTTTTTATAGTCCGATTTGCTTTAAATTCGGTACGTAGATAGCTTTTTGCCTGGATAAGCTTATAGATTCCTGTTTTGCAATTTTCATGCAATTTCGAATATAAATGGCTTTAAGTAACGACCATATCGAATTCGTCACTAGGCAAGATTTTTTTTGCGCCAATCTGAAACAACGGATACTGTCAAAATATAATTATAATATATAATATATCTCAACTAATATATATTTAGAAAGCCGTTTGTTAGTTTTCGCAAGGCTCGAGAGCGGCTGAACCGATTTTTTTGAAACTGCCACCTGCCGCACGTGTCCCAAGGATGGTTTTAGGCTGAAAAAAATCTATATGTAAAGGGGGCGTGGCACTTCCCATACAAACCGAATTTCTCATGCTACATATCTCTGAAAGTGTGCATGGTAGAGTTTTGGAAATTGGTATGGAGATATACGAAATCAATCGCATACCCTTGGAGAAAGATTTAAGCTATTGTAAAAAGGGGTGTGACATCTCCCATACAAACCGAATTTTTGATATTGCTTATCTCTGGAAATTTTTTGGTAGAGTTCTAGAGTTTTGTATGGAGATGTACGAAATAAATCGCATACTCTTGGAGAAAAATTGGAACTATTGGAAAAGGGGGCGTGGCATCTTCCATACAAACCGAATTTTTCATACTGCCTATTTTGGAAGTGTTCATGGTAGAGTTCCGGAAGTTGGTATGGAGATATACGAAATCAATCGCATACTCATGAGAGAGAGGGCAGCTGTTGGAAAGGGGGGCGTGGCACCTCCCATATAAATCGAATTTTTATACTGCATATCTCTGAAATTATTCGTGGTACAGTACTGGAACTTCGTATGGAGATATGTATATAGTTGAAATCAAGCCCATACTCATGGAGAAAATTTGAGTTATTTGAAAAGGGGTGTGAGGCCTACAAACCTACCGCCCTTTAGCTATCTTTGAATGAATTTTTTTATTCTTGTGTAGGTGTGTTTGTGAGTGAAATCCTCCTAAATGTTTGTACGGATTTTAACGAAACTTTTTGTGTATTTGAGTGGGTCTCTGGATGGTTTAGTTTCACAATTTAATCCGACAGTTGGCGCTGTAGTTGAGTTATTACTAAAAATCTTATTTATGATCCGATTTGGCTAATGTTTTAAATATGTATGCAATACTATTGCAAAAACGTGCTTCCAAGTGGTGCTGAAGTCGAGCTATTACTAAAAATAGCCAAGTGAGAAAAGGGGACGTGAAGGTCAGATTAAATCGACCTGTTGCACCAAGTGGGTATATCGAACGCTCCTGCGTTGCAATTGGCCCAATGAATGTGATTTTCCAATATTATTATGCGTTCAAACTTTTAAGGTATTTCGTCTGAATTAAGTATATGTATATTGCATTTCTGTAGAACAATGATTCGCACCCATTTTGAAATTGCCACCTACTATACTGTAAAGCTTCTAGGACATTCACTATAGAACCGGGTCATTGTTGCCGCCAGGGAGTGAAGAGGAAAAAATATATTTCGCTTTGCGAATAACCGTGCTATGAAATGCCGCACAACTGGAGAATTTCAAGAACGGATATAACACTTTCCTTAGGTTATTTAAAGCGGAAAATGACCACCAAACCTTAATCTTAGCAGGCAAATGTGCCAATGAAAATCGTAAACGTGAATTGTTGGTGAAAATGTTGGACCAAAAAGTTTCAATAAAATATATAAAAATTTTGGGCGGGACGAAGTTCGCCGGGTCTGCTAGTAACAATTATATTCAACAATTTTTATGAGCTTGAGGCCGTTTTTAGTGAAAACTTATTGTGGAAAAGCAACAATAATTTGAAAAAATGGTAGAACCAAGCAACAACCACATGATCAAGTGAATTGCAGCGGAATAGCTGCGCTTGATTGTAGTTGGCTTAGAAAAGTGAAATAGTGGAAATAAGCAACAAGAATTAACAGGCAAACTTAGCACAGTGCGTAGGCAACTGGCTGAGTCAGTGGTGATCGTCGGTTCGAATCCTACTGAAAGAAGTCTGATGAGGAAATGTGGTGATTTCCGAAATAGCTATCACTTCTACCATTTTTTCAAATTATTGTAGCTTTTCCACAATAAGTTTTCACTAAAAATGGCCTCAAGCTCATAAAAATTATTGAATATAATTGTTATAAGGCCATAAAATAACAAAAACAAAATACATTAACTAAAATCTACCAAAATGAACAAAAGTTTTCCTTTTTACCAACCCACATTTTTTCTAACAATTTTAGTAATCAATCACCAAAGTGGCAACCGTGTTTACACCTAAATTATCACAACAAACACTTATTGCAATATTCGTTACTTTGAGAAAATTGAAGGGGCCACTTCAGGAATTTTTACTTACATATAATAAATACAAATTTATTTCATTAGAAGTTTCTGGAATTCATTAACATTTTCTAAACATTTTTATACCACTTGAGTATTAAGCTTTTTGTGTACTCATTTATTTTCTAAACTAGATCGCCCTCACCCGCTTCGCTGAGTGTATGAAATTTCTACGTGATACATTGAGTAAAATTTATTTTAAGAAAACTCAATTAAAAAACAGGAGGTTTAAAATTTGTTTAACCATCTTCAAAATATTTTCAAACTACAATTTTCCTAAACTTCTCACTTGTCATACTTTTTCAATTAACTTATCCCCTGAACTCAATTTGAGATTTTAAACAGATGGAAACCTCTTACATGTAGTTTTGAAATTAAGCCCTTTCAAGACCATTTCAATCGACACCCATATTTTGATAATTCATTTAAATTATTGAATAGTTTGAATTTAAATTTTTAAACAGTTGGCAACCTTTTTAAACCTCTTTCGTCTGACACTCATATTGTGATTAATATTCAAAACCATTTAGATTCATACCAATATTCCACAAAAATATATATATTGAAAGCCGTTTTTTATGTGTTCGCAAAGCTCGAGAACTGCCGAACCGATTTTTATGAAATTTCGGACACCTGCTTCAGACGTCCCAAGGATGGTTGTAGGGTTTGTATTTGTGTTATTACCTTTTATTGTACTGTGTTCATTTCAACTTTGTAATTTTGGAAATTTTGGATTTATGTGATTTTTTTGGTTCGTCAAACAAACAGAAAATTTTCATTATTATTCAAACTTTTCTGAAATTGTTTACAACGGAAAATAAAATAAGTTTTGTTATTTTTTTATTTAAAATAAATACCATTTTAAATACCTACAATTGGCGATCCTGCCAGGAGCTACGGATTGGAAACATAGAACAGCAACAGCAACATATCACCGCAACAATGATGATTTTGTTGATTTCGAAGATCTCATCTCAATAATTGAGTTCATGTACCAGGGAGAAGTTAATGTACAGCAAGAAGCTTTGCAGTTCTTCCTACAAATCGCCGAATTGCTTGCTGTGAAAGACTACTCCGCAAACAATCGAAATATCAACTGCGAACATTTTGCAGCAACTACAAAACAGCAACATCAGCATAAGCTGTAACATCAGCAGCAACAAGAATAACAGCAGCATCAGCATCAACTGCAAAATCTACAGCAACAACCACCAACAGCTACAGTCTTCAAGCGACAAGAAGAGCATCACAAAGCATTCAGTTTTCAAACCTCCATCAATCAAATCATCTCGATAGATAAGTTGACGTAAATGTAGTTTAGTTGTGTTAAATCTTACACTTTACAATTATTAAATAACTAACAGTTTGTAAAAATTGTAAACACTCCTTTTAGAGATTATTTGTGTGAAGTTATCATAATGTTTCGTTCACCCCCACATGATACACACACATCTACACGGACTAATAATTTAAATGACTCGCTTATAGATTTGCAAAACAACTCTTTTCAAGAGGAGTTGGCAAATCCTTATGCTAGTCAAAATAATAATGAGGTGTATGCAACCTCAGTCAAGCTTCCACAATTTTGGACAAGTTGTCCAGAAGCTTGGTTTGTACATACAGAAATGCAATTTAACATGAAAAACATTACACAAGATACTACAAAATATGAACACACAATCACAGCGCTTCCGCAAGAAGTAATAGTTACAATATTAGATTTCATTCAAAATCCTCCGCATAACAACAATCTTTCAGAATTAAAGAAAGTCTTAATTGAAAGACATTCTTTAAGCGAAAATAAGAAATTAGATAAAATTTTGTCAGATTCGGAGATGGGTGATCGTAAACCCTCTGAATTTTATCGGTCGCTCATGTTGCTTGCAGGTTCCAATTTTAGTCAGGATATTTTAAAGAAACTTTGGCTGAGAAAATTGCCAAAAAATCTTAGTGTGATATTAGCTAGTTCAAGTACCAATGATATAAATGAATTGGTGAAACTAGCTGATAATATTTGGGAAGTGATTAATAAAACCGAAATATCAGCTATGAATAGTTTTCAAAATTTTAAATCACAAGACACAATTATTGAGAATTTAGTTAAAACGACGAATCTTATGTGCGAAAATTTTCAAAAACTTTCCTTTGAATTAAATTCTATTAAGCAACAAATTAATCAAAATTCTAGATATAGATCATATACTAGGAATTGTTTTAGAAGTCCATATAGAGGTAGATCAAAATCTCGTGATAGTCAAAATTGGTCTACATAACATTACAAATTTGGTGATAAGGCTCAGAAATGTCAACAGCCTTGTGCTTTTTCTAAAAACAAAAATTTGTTTAACTAGAGTCATCCGTTGTTGTGGCGGCAAACAATGGAAATTTAGATTTTACCACACGTCGCCTATTTATTTTTGATAAAACAAACAAACTAAATTTTTTTGATTGATAGTGGAGCAGAAATTTCTATACTTCCGGTAAAAAAATTCCCTCATACAAAACGTTCTTCAGATATAATACTTACTGCAGCCAATGGTTCAACGATTTTAACGTATGGTAAAAAGATTTTAAATATAAATTTAGGTTTAAGACGCGAGATCCCATTTACGTTTCTCATAGCTGATTTTGCGAAACCTATTATTGGTGCAGATTTTCTTTGCAAATACGGTCTCTTAATTGACATGAAATGCAAACGTTTAGTTGATCCAGTAACAAGTCTTTCGGTTAACACAGTTTCATGTGTTTGTAACATTTCGCTTCCAAAAATTTTCGTAGTAGAGAACAAGTATACAAGATTGTTGAAGGAGTTTCCTTCTTTGATCGCTGAACCAGATTATTCGAAACCGGTTAAACATTCTACGGTTCACGGACTTTGTACTGAAGGAAATCTGCCATTCTCTAAGCCAAGGCGCTTGGATCCGATTAAATTTAAAGTAGCCAAAACCGAATTCGATTTTTTAGTGAGGACAGGGATTTGTAGACCTTCAAATTCTTGTGTAGCATCTCCACTGCATCTTGTACCTAAAAAAGAACTGAATGACTGGCGTCCTTGTGGTGATTTTCGGAGACTTAATGTTGTGACTGTACCGGACCGTTATCCTTTACCTCATATTCAAGATTTTAACATGAATCTCAGAAATAAGTATATATTTTCGAAATTAGATTTGGTAAGGGCCTACCACCAAATTCCAATGGCAGAAGAGGATATCTATAAAACTGCAATAACGACACCTTTCGGTATGTTTGAATTTATACGAATGCCTTTCGGACTAAGAAATTCAGCGCAAACTTTTCAAAGATTTATTAATGAAGTAGTTAGTGGTTTAGATTTTGTTTTTACATATATTGATGATCTATTGGTTGCAAGTGAAAATGAAGAACAGCATTTTAAAGATCTCCGTATACTTTTCCAACGCCTAACAGAGTACGGGTTAAATATCAAACCAAGTAAATGTATTTTCGGTGTAACAAGTGTTGACTTTTTAGGACATAATATTTCTGGGGCTGGAATTAGACCCTCTCATGAAAAAGTGATAGCTATTCTTAGTTTTGAACGTCCTAAATCTATTAAACAGGCGCAGAAATTTATAGGCATGGTTAGTTATTACCATCGATATGTACCAAAATTAGCTGAGTTTACGGCAGTTATCTACGATTTAATCAATCGAACAACTAAGAAACGTGACAAGTCCTTAATTTGGGATGACACAACTAATAAAGCCTTTGAATGTATTAAAGACAAGTTTGCGTCTACGATATTATTAGATCATTTTAACAAAGATGCCAAACTCTCTTTAAATGTGGATGCATCTAATACGGCAATTGGTGGTGTCATACATCAAACGTTTGATAACAAATCAGAGCCACTAGCTTTCTTTTCTAAGAAACTTTCTCCATCCGAGGTTAAGTACAGTGCATTTGACAGGGAGTTGCTAGCTATTTATTTGAACATTAAACATTTTCGCTATCTTTTAGAAGGACGACAATTTACAGTTTTTACGGATCACAAGCCTTTGATATATGCTTTGAGTTCAAAAACCGAACGTAGTCCGAGACAAACTAGACATATGGAATTCATTGCACAATTTACTAATGACATACGATATATTAAAGGGCAGGAGAACATTATGGCTGACACTCGAGCTTTCGAAGTTGATGCAATTAAGGGTACAGAACTGAATTTCAAAGTTTTACAAAATGAACAAGAACAGGATGAGGAACTTAACACATTAAAATCTGGAGACACATCACATAACCTTAAATTAATTCAAATTCCACTTTTAAATTTTAATATTTGGTGTGAAATGACAGGTGAGAATCCTAGGCCATTTGTTCCAAATTGTTTACGCAAGACAGTGTTTAATATGTTACATGGCATTACACATCCTGGTACAAAAGCTACACGTCGTCTAATTATTAAAAAGTACTATTGGCCAAAAATGCACAAAGAAATTAATATTTGGTCAAAAGAATGTATAAATTGTCAAAAATCGAAGGTTAATCGTCACACTAAATCTCCAGTAATTAAAATTCCGATTCCCAAAAGTAGATTTGATCATATTCATTTAGATATTGTTGGACCTCTTCCTGTATCGAAAGGACATCGTTAAATTTTTACAATAGTTGACAGGTTCACGCGTTGGCCCGAGGCATACGCATTAAAGGACATTTCAGCGGCAGTGGTTGCAAATAAATTTTTTAGAGAATATGTTTCACGTTTTGGGGTACCGTTAAAAATCACTACAGATCAGGGTACTCAGTTTATGTCAATATTGTTTTCGGAACTAACAAAATTGCTTGGTAGTCATCACGTTACAACTTTTGCATATCATCCTCAAGGGAATGGTATGGTAGAACGGTTTCACAGGCAATTAAAAGCTACGATAATGGCTAGAAATGGAATCAACAGTTGGTATGATGAGCTGCCGATAATACTTCTTGGTTTACGATCGATGTATAAAGAAAGTATTTCAGCCACATCATCTGAGATGGTTTTTGGGAAAAATTTACGCCTACCCGGTGAACTTGTGGTTCCATCTGAAGAAAAATTTTCCCCAATTGAAGTTTTAGGCAATTTACGGGAACATTTAAAACAATTCCAATAGACAGACTAAAACCGGCAATCATTGAAACAGAACTAATACCAGAAACAAACACTAATACAATGAATAACACAACATCAAATAAGAAACGAGTTACTTTTAATTTATATAACATTAATTCTCTAGAATGGGGAGTATTATAGGGTTTGTATTTGTGTTATTACCTTTTATTGTACTGTGTTCATTTCAACTTTGTAATTTTGGAAATTTTGGATTTATGTGATTTTTGTGGTTCGTCAATCAAACAGAAAATTTTCATTATTATTCAAACTTTTCTCAAATTGTTTACAACGGAAAATAAAATAAGTTTTGTTATTTTTTTATTTAAAATAAATACCATTTTAAATACCTACAATGGTTATAGGCTAAAAAAATTTTGATATATGAAGGGGCGTGGCACTTCCCATACAAACCGATTTTCTCATACAGCATATCTCTGGAAGCGTTCATGGTAGAATACTGGAACTTGGTACTGTGACATATAAAATCAATCTTATACTCATGGCGAAAAATGGGCTATTTAAAGGGGACATGGCGCCGCGAAAAAGTTTGTATATGATTCTTCTGTCTGTGTGTTGGTAAGTGAAATCCTTCTAAATTCCCGGACCGATTTTAACGAAGTTTATTGTGTTCTTTTGAGTGGCTCTCTGGAGAGTGTAGTTTCAAAATTTCACCCACCAGTTGGCGTTGGAGAGAAGTTATTACTAAAAGTCTTATTTATGATCCACTTTGGCTAATATTCAACATATTTATTGGTAACGGTAAAGGCAATATTATTACCAAAAAGGGCTGCCAGATGGCGCTGGAGTCATTACGAATAATCGCCAAGTTAGAAAAGGTGCCGTGAATGTCAGATTAAATCGACCTGTTGCGCCATTGAGTATATCGAACACTTATGTGTTACGATTGGCCCAATGGACGTGATTTGCCAGTATTATTATGCGTTAAAGCTTCATTCTGAGACACCAGGGTTGAGTTGTACATTGGTAAATTTCAAGTCACCACCTATAAATCAACCTCCAGAAACATTTCGCGCATTATACTGTAATATTTAATTTAAAATAATGAATTTAATTTTTAAAAATGTGGCAACCCTTGTGAAAGACTTTAATATTATTCAAAATTTTCAAACTAAAGGTTTTTTAATAATATTTCGTTAGACAACCATATTTTAATTCTTCAGATAGGTTGCGTATAACCAATTTAAATTTGACTTTTCAAACAGGTGGCAACCCTTTTCAAAATATATTCAGCCCTCATCCATGAGCGGATAATGATTTTATATATCTCCGTACCAAATTCCAGTAATTTATCAAAAATATTTCCTGAGAAATGCAGTATGAAAAAATCCGTTTGTATGGGAGGTGCCACGCCGCCTTGTCTAATCGACATTAAATTTATCCTATATTTTAAGTTGGGCTAAATGACAGCAGTATACAAAATTTCATGATGATCGGTTTAGTAGTTAAGGCGTGAGCGAAGCAAACAAACAAACTCACTTTCGGATTTATAATATTAGTAAGGATAAATAAGTGTTATAATTACGGTGACCATCCGTCCTGTATTATACGGGACAATCCTCTTTTCTCGTCAATTGTCCTGGTAATTTATTTATTTCATACGGGACGGCAAATGTTATGTATTTCTTTTAATGTCCCGTATTTGTCCCGTATTCGGTATTTTGGCGCCCTAACAGCTCGTAAAAATGACATGACTATGAACCAGTTTTTATTTTTGAATCTGGACGCTTGTGATTCGAATCGAGGAACACATATGTAGATGGCTTCTGAAGTTATAATTTTGCGTAAAAAAACTGGGAATTTGAGTATGAATCGAAATTAGACGTTAATGATTTCTAAAAGAAATTTCACAAGTATTTAGTTTTTTAAAGGTTTTTTTTTCAAATCATATTGAACAGGCAGCCGCAGTAGAGCAGCTGATATTACTTTTACTGAGAATTTTGTCGTTAAATAGTCATTTTTGTTTACATTTACTCTAAAATGTCTCATTTTGTTTACGTATATGGATTCCAAAACCAACAAGAAAATGCAGATAGTCTGTTTAATGGATGAAATCTACTTTGTATGAAATTTAACGTGTTAAGAAATATTTCGCGAGTGGGTTGGCTGAAAAAATCCTGTCCAGGATATTTTTAATTAAATATTCAAAACCTATTAATATTTTTTTAATTTTGCACTCAGTTGTTTAATGAACAAATTATGTATATACCAATCGAAAGCATATAGAATATGTTAAACAGAGTGAAAATTACTAATATTACCTACCTGTTCATACCGGCCAACCCAATAGGTAGGCCAGGAAAAAATATACGTTTTCACATTCTATAGGCTTAATAATTTCGATTGGTATATAATTTGTTTATTAAACAAATGAGTACAACATTAAAAAAATAATAATATTTTTTAATATTTAATTAAAAATATCCTGGCTAGGATTTTTCAGCCAGCCCACTCCCAAAATATTTAATAACACGTTTAATTTCATAGAAAGAAAATTCCATCCATTAAACAGATGGTTGAAGGTCGTGCCTTTGTGGGATCTTGAAGCTTAAACAGACGGCAACGTTGAACCGGATTAACTCGGACTTAATCCGGATCAACTGCAGTTAATTCCCGAGTTGATCCGGATCAACGCTGACGTCTATTTATGCTTTTAGACTCGTTTTTTCTCGGGTATTATCACCTGTCCAGTGTGGTGTTGAGCCAATTTTAAAATTTTGTTTAGGGAAAATATATTCATTAGGCGAAACTACGGCAAAAAAAATTTTGCTGATTGTATGAGAGATTGTATCTTCAACTTGAGAAACTCCAAATAAGAATGCTACCATGACAATGTTGTAAAAGTAAAGAAGTTCTTAAAGATGGAAAGGAAGTGGAATCATTTGGAATTCTTTGCAAACCAGCTCGTTCCGGATGTTATTCACTACATTGTGTTTCGCTAAAATCCGAGTCTGAAAATAATCCATCGAATGCCACTCGTGCTCCCAAAGTAAGTAGTCGGATATTTTAATCATGTTTCCCTGCCTAGCAATGTTTTTAAAAATCCCGAGCACAGAGTACAAAGTTACGGAAAAATATTCTACAAATATGTGATGTTGCATCTGAATATTTATGTGCTGCTTTAACAAAAGATCGAAAAATATAAGGGTTTTAAAATCTTCCAGCTTTTGTGACGTTTTGCTTGTATCTGAAACCCACCTTACGCACTTTAATAACTTTCAAATTAATGGGTACAAATTCTATGATGCTAAGCATCCACAAGGGAAAGCCCGAGGTTGAACAGCCATTCTCATTCGTAACAGAATAAAGCAGTACACATTGATGACCACTTGGGTGGCCTTACAGTATCTGCTATATATTGCCCTCCTCGTCATAACATAACGGAAAAACAATTTGATGACTTTTTCCTAAAGTTTGGCAGTAAGTAAGTAAGTCAAAAAATACCCGATTTTATTGACTTTGGTCTAACAAAGGGTATTGTGCGACACCAAGTTAATATAGAGCCATTATTTGATCTCTCCTCAGATCATTCTCCCTGCCTCATAACATCATCAATGTTTCTTAACTATGAAGAAAAACAAAAAAAATCTTACAAATAAACACACAAACTGGGTAAAATACAAAAAGTATGGCAGTTCGCACATTGCCTCGAAACGGACTGACCACTTCCTTTGGAGAACACTGAAGCATACGAAGAGGCCCATTCTTCGAGAAGCACCATTACGTACTCAGAACGGAAGCTGGGCGAGGAATGATGAGGATAAAGCAAACAATTTCGCCTGTCATCTTTCACAAGTCTTTAGACCCAATTAAGGCGCTCATCCTTCCAATATTTCAATACCCCCTAGTAGCCTTACCGCAAATCCGCATCGGTTTAAAAAGAAAGATTTAATTAACACCTATGTTTATGACATTCAGAAGACCAAAGCGCCTCGTTACGATAGGATTACAGGTGAAATGATAAAGGAGCTTCCACTAACTGGCGTGCGTTTTTTAGTACATATTTTTAAAAAAATGCTTGAGTTGGAACAATTCCCCGACTTATGGAAACTTTCGGAAATAATTATGGGGCCAAGGCCAGGCAAAGATCCGACGCACAGTGGGGTAATCGAACTTGAAAGTGGAGATCAGTTCATACGTACATTTAATTTAAAATATTATGCATTTGAAAAAAATTATATATTTACAGAATACGTAGATAGAGGAGATACATATATGAAAAATCATATCTAAACAATCAGAGGTATGGATAATATACCTTATAAAGCACCAATCTAAGTGATTTCCATCGCTGTGTGATTGGTATGTAAACCGGTAACACAATTTAATGGGTTTAGACTCCTACATAAAGGAGATATATCGTAATAACTGGTATCTGATTAATCAGAGGTATAAGAGATAAAGCTTATACAGCATAGATTTTGACGATTTTCTCAGTAGACTTTGTATTATTATTTATAGAATAGCTTACGAAATTAGTCTGTTTTAGCAGTCCAAATAAAGAAGTTTTACAGTAAAACCCTATACGTGAAAAATCAGTTGTATGGAGGATATAAATAGGTTACAGTGACCCAATCTTTGTTAATTTTACTGTGAACTTTCTGTTGGTAATTAGTGAAAATATTGCTAAATTTCATGTTTCTAGCTGCATATATGGAGAAGTTATAACAAAGAATCTCGAATCTGAAAAATCAGTTGTATGGAGGCTATAGGTTATAGCGACCCGATCTTCGCCATTTTCACTGTAAGTATTGCTTTGATAATGAGTGATAACAACGCAAAATTTCATGTTCCTAGCTACTTAAATGTAGGAGTTGTAACAAAAAACCTTTTATCTGAACAATCAGTTGTATGGGAGCTATATGACCCGATCTTTGTAATTTTCACTCTAAGTTTTCTGTTGACAATGGGTGGAAGTATTGCAAAATGTCATGTTTCTAGCTGCATAAATGGAGAAGTTATAACGAAAAATCTCATATCTGAACAATCAGTTGTAAGGGAGCTATATGTTATAGTGGTCCGATTCTTCCGGTTCCGACAAATGATTAACACATTGTACACGCACCTACCAAATTTCATCCGGATATCTCGAAAACTGAGAGACTAGATTGCATACAAACAGACGGACAGACAGACAGACAGACAGGCAGACGGACATGGCTAAATCGACTCAGCTCGACGTTCTGATCATTTGAGTATACATTTTAATCGGTGTATCTCTTCTTATTCTGGTACTTACAAACATCGGACCAAAGTTATAATACCATTTCATGCTCTTGAAAGGTATAAAATGACAAATCCGAAAATAGTGTAGAGGGATTTTTTTTACGTAGGTTTTTAAAGCGTTACCAAAGAGCGAGGAAAATTAAAATTTAGTTTTTACTCCCATAAATATTTTTTATTATTAATGATAATTTGTTAAAATCCTAATCATCATTAATTACAAGTTAAACTCCTCCTCTAAGCCTAGAAAGCAATTAAGAATATATAACCTTTAATAAAAATAATCATCATCTTCGCTGGCGTCATTATCATCACCAGGGAATGGATTTTTAGGACCTAAAAACCTATAAAAAGGCAAAATAAAATAACGAAATAGGCTGGAAAAGGCACAATATAATAGCGACAAAGGTAGGAAAAGGCACTACGTATTGCAAAAAAAGCAAAATGAGGCACTAAAAATGACGGAAAATACGAAGAACCATCAAAAAATACATTTATTTTAGAAATGTTTATATTACAAGTAAAAAGTGAAAAACTATGAACTAATTTCATTATATGAAAAATTTTTACTTTGAATCTTTGACTATTTTATCCTTTCGAGTTTCTAACTCATAAAACTTTAATCTGTATAGTTGTAGTAACACCACAAGATGCATTTTGAAGTTTTCTAAGCCAGTATTTTCATTCGATTTCCGCGAAGATAAGCCTTGAATGTACTAAATGTGCGCTCGAAGCAAGTTGATATAAGTGGAGCCCAATTTAAATATGGAGCGTTTGAAACGTTCATATTATCAGGAGTAAGGGCGTTTTCCTCGCCCTTTACAGTTTTATCCATACCCGTTAGTTGAGAAAACGGCTTTGAATTTTTCCAACACCAATTTGGCAAGAGGTCCCTGCGCTTCTATAAGCCGCATGGGCATGTGTATATTTTTTAATCTTAAAAAAACAAAATGTAAATGCTATAATCACTTTTTTAAAGGTAGAAAAGGCAAAAAAAGGCAAATATCTTAAAAAAGGCAAAAAAGGCAAACACCTTAAAAAAGGCAAAAAAAGGCAACATCAAATGTGTATATATGGAATCAGGGTGCGCTAAATCGTGGACATTCTTAATCGAATATACTCATTCTCTTTAGCAAAAAAAAGGCACCTTCCATAAAATCCGTTCCCTGGCCGTCAGTATCAACATCTTCATCATCGCTATAAGGCTGCTTAATTAACAACTGTTGTGCTTTTTTCGGCAAATCCTGCGATTTTTTTTTTTTGTAGTTTTCTCATACTTGATACAACAGGGTCGGAACTAATCAAAAGTCTATTGAATATATCTTCATTCGTCTTGTTTCTGTTGCACTTGCGAGAAATATGTTCTCTGTTGCTCTTAAATCTTTGATTCGCGCCTCTAAAGCTTTTTCTGACAATTGACGTTTATTTGGTTTTGATCACGGAAAACCTATAGAGGACTCAAGCCAACTTTTGTTTGCTTTAAACAAACGTTCTTCGTGTCTACAGGACCTATTCCAACGAATTTTGAACTCAGAGATGAAATATCTCATCTTTTCATTAAACTCTTTTAAAATTTTCATCAGACGGTCTGATGCGATCTTTCATTTTAAAACCTTAAATTTATAATTGAATTGATCGCAGCGAGAGTTTTTTATTATTTCATAAAGGCTTTGACGAGTAACCCATATGATATTTGAGCTCGTTCCTATAAAGAAAATAATAATATAATTAAGCCTTTATAGTTATGGTTATTCTCCGTTTACCCGTCTACCCGTAACCATGTTTGTTAAAAATATCATCACTATTATTATTTCTATTCACTGCACATGACATTCATTCATAGAAATAGCAACACTATAAACAATAACAAAGATTATAATTAACACTAAAAATATGCATCACATACCATTCTTTACGGTTTCACATATACCTACGGTGACCATATTAACCAACATAAAATAAAGGACTTTTTTTCAAAATGATTTGTTAATACGTACGTACAACTTATATGTTAAAGTACCTTACCCATATCGTAATTTAAATCGGATATTTGCCAGTTAATTAACCGATTCCGAAAAATGAAGCCAAATCCTTTTCAAGGACTTCGCCATCCTTTGCTGCCAAAATCCGTTTACCATAATTCATACTTAATGTGACCAACTATTTCATAGCTCAAAGAAGTACAGGTTACGTTGGGCTAAGTTAACGTCGCGAGCCGATTACGAAATATCGAATGCGGCTAATTTCGATCGCTGAGAGCTCAGTGTTTGTTCAGAAGTGCCCGCCAAAATGCTTCTATCTTAGCCTCACGAAAGTTGGGCAGTCTAAAAGAAAGTGTGGAGATGATTCCACTTCATATTCCTCTTGACAGCTGATACAAAAGTATCAGTCGAAATTCCTAGTCTCACTGCATGATTACCAATCGCACAATGTCGTATCAGAATCCCCATCAGTAGCCATTGAGAGATAACGTGTTTTAAAGTGCCCTATAAAAACGTTTGCTGCAGCAGCGAAACGTCTTCTTTTCCTTTTTTATGTCACAAAAGGACCCGGTTTTTCTTAGCCTAATAGCGGTTCGTGCTGCGACAATTCTGTCTGCGATATCCGTAGGTACCGTGTTCAACATATGTATGTTAAGCTCCAGTGTAGGTGTGGTTCCTAATGCTCCATCAATTCCTGTTTTACAAGTGTAGCCTTCTCTATTGAGTTTCACCAGACAAGGGCTCCTTGAAACAATATAGGCATAAATCTGGCTTCCTCGAGCTAATGAACTAATTTGGGCGAGAGACACCACCTTTTACCGATAGCACCCCTACAGCGGTACAAGGCAACCGATGCCTTTCCTACCCTTTCTCAATGTTTGGCTTCTACGACAGCCGCCGTTGATCGCCCTCCTAGTTACCTGGTTCAGTTAACCTTGAGCCAATTCAAAAAGTGTGTATAGAAATCGTCCCTTAACCAAAAGCTCCACATCATCTACATAGGCGATTACCCGACAGCCCACTTTTTCCTATTCCTCTAAAAGGTCGTTTACAACCACAATACAGACCAGGGGAGAGGGAACACCACCTTGTGGAGTGGTTTTATTGGCTCTGCACTGATTGCAGACGCTCCCCCACCCCGCCGAAACTGTTCTGTAAGTAAGCTTATTAGGTTGGTTTCAACCCCTAGATTATGAATATACTTGACTATTGCCTCCGGAGTGATATTGTTAAAGGCTCCTTCGATATCGAAAGCCCCTACTGCATAATCTTCATGCGTGAAGGCTTCCTCTGAGCACTTTAGCAGTGTGTGCAGGGCGGTATTCACTGACCTTTTCTTGCAATAAGCATGTTGAGCTCTTGAAAGACAGTCACCAGTAATCGCATTTCTTATGAACAGGTCTATCAGTCTCTCTAGCATTTTTAGCAAAAACGGGGGAAACATGAGAGCCTTTTCCGGCCTTCGGGATGAACGCAAAGCTGACTATCTTCCAAACCTTGGGGATGTACCCGGTCCTCATGCAGTTCGCATAAATAGGATCAAACCAATTGCACGACACCTTCAGAGCTGCAAAGCTTCGCAGGTGTGATGCCATCGGTCCCGGCGACTTTAATGGTTTGAAAGAATTTATCGCCCAGGCCGGACCGGGGAGGAGATCCTGTTACCAGTTAGCGACAATTTTCGAATCGCTATCGTTCTTTTTGACGCAAACACATTTATATCCTAGCGATCCGGAAATTGTCGCTGACTGGTTACAGAATCTCCCTCCTGAAGTACAAATTTCGCAAAGAAGTACATTTGACTGTACTTCGAAGTACGAAGTACAAGAGCGAAAAAAGAAGTACTGTACTTCCGAATTCTGCAATTCTGGAAAGCTTTCTGTTGGGGAGAAACTTCAGAGTCAGGCAGAAGTCCTTTAGAACGGGAAGTTACCCTATATATGCAGGTGTACACTCGGGATTTGCCAATTGATGATAGTCTAACCATTTCAATGTTTGCTGATTACACAGCTATCCTACGCAATAGTTCAGACCCTAAACAGGCTTCTTAAAAACTGCAAGAATATTTGAAAAAGTTAGAGTTATCCCTAGGTTATTGGAGGATAAAGGTTAACGAGAGAAAGTGTGTTCAGACAAAATTTACTCTGAAGAAAAAAACTTGGCCACCACTAAAAATAAACAGCAAGGCTTTACCACAACAAGATATTGTCAAGTACCTTGGGATGAGACTAGATAGAAGACTTACCTGTAAAAAGCATATAGAAAACAAAATTTCTCAGGCGAAACTAAAAGAAGCAAGCCTTCAATGGGTTATAGGACACAAATCTAAATTAAGCCATGATGATTAAACCATGTGAGGTATATGAAATTGGACTTTGAGGCACAGCGTGCAATTCCATTTTGAACAGACTTCAAAGACTGCAGTCAAAAATTTTAAGCGGCATATGCGGAGCATCGTGGCACATAAAAAACACTAATATCCACAAAGATCTTAATGTAAATACGGAGCATGAGGACATAAGAGGGCTAAGCACCAGTTACTCAGTACGGTTAATGAACCACCCAAATGGGCTAGCGAGAGATCTTCTTAGCCCGAGATATGCAAGAAGACTAAAAAGAAAGGATTTCTCCGATATTACCAAATGATGAGAAATATAATATATGTGGATATCCGCAATATATCAATGTCGACTCTGGCACTCGTCCTTTCAGACCGAGCATCCAACACCAGTGTCAGTGCGGCTCATAAACTTGTCTTTTCCGACCGAACATAGCCTACTGGATTATAATTACTTAAATATAGAAAAGCGAAGGCGCGGCGTGGAAACTAGCCCTTTCCATCCGCCCAGGCAGTGCGGCTTTGTAACTCGTCCTTTCAGACCGCCTGCCCAGCACCATAGCCAGCACGGAATCTTGTCCATTCCGACAGCCGCAACAACCGCAACAGCTGCAACAACTGCAATAAATATGTAATTAAAAAAATACAGAAATGCCTAAGCATTGCCGCAGAATTTTTAAATTTAATAGTAGTTTGTAAGCTTTGAACACTTATTGTTAGTTTCGAAAGAAAGATTCAATAAATAAATACATAATATAACAAAAAACAGAAAAAATATATTCTCGGAGAAAAACGAAACCGTTTGGTATGTGTACAAACTTCAACAAGTTGGCATTAAATCTGTGTACGATTTAACACCGCTCCCACTGTACATGAGAAATCATCGTATGATTTGTGCACTAACGGTTGCCTTCCAATACTTCAGTGCCGTTCGTTTAACTTACACAGCTTTGGGCTGTTTTGCTGTGTACTGAAATATTCATTCGATAAGCGACCATCGTCAACATCGGAGTGCTGATCATATTCAATTTAATCAAGTCATTGTGCTTAAGTTATCTTGTATTTTCAACCGTAACAAAAATATAGTACATATATATATATTTGGACAAAGAACCCCGACCACAATAGTTTTTCTACTACACATAATTTGGTGGCCCATGAGGGGAACTCTCTCCAAATAAGTTAAACTAAAGAAACAAAAAACGAAAGCAGTATACGTTCAGCACCTGTGACGACGTAAGCAGCGACTGCACGCAGTCTACGCTCAACACCGGTGACACGGTAAGCAGCGACCGTACGCAGTCCACGTTCAGCACCTGTGCGCCGTAAGCAGCGACTGCACGCAATCCACGCTCAACACCGGGGACACAGTAAGCAGCAACCGTACGCAGTCCACGTTCAGCACCCGTTTTGCAGTAGACAGCGACAGTTTTTCAGTTTCTTTCGCAACATAAATAACCGCAACTTCGACACCATCACTTACTGGGAACATCAACAAGGGCAAAAAGCAAGCTTAAGAAGCTAAGAGATAGTGTCGGTAAGTGTGTGCATTTTACAGAGGTTTTGGTTTGTATTAAGTGGAACATTTGAATTAAATGAGTGAACCGGCTGAAAATATCCAAGCTTTAATTAAATTGCAAATGTACAGGTCATCGTCCCTTGAAAAAACATTTACAAACTTTAAGAAAGATTCGATATCAAGGAAAACGAAGAGTTATTTTCAACAACGACTAAAGCGGGGCGATGACCTCAATTTCGTGTTGCTCACGAATCCATAATCTGCTCCCCTGTTCAACCAGATCATGCGTGGCTTAAAAATGATATTGCTGCGAAATTTGAGGAGGTTCACTTCGACTTGTGTTGTCTCCTAACACAACAACAAGATGAACTGTTTCCTCTACCGATGCAGTCGCAGGAATTGAATGCGAGCTCACAACTCTCCGTTATCCAAACGAAATGTGCATCGTCAATTAAGTTTCCTCATCTACCAATCCCCATGTTTTCTGGTAGCTTCACAGAATGGCCCAGTTTTTACGACACCTTTTATCGGTTAATTCATCTCAATGTTGACTTCAATGCTATACAGAAATTTCATTATATTAAAGAGTCGCTTCCATCCGATCGTGATGTGGATATTCATCAAATGCTACTTACTGAAGCAATATACGGTATATTATAGGCATCACATGAATACACTTTACAAGTTACCGGCTCTAACCAAAGAGAAATCCGATAAAATAAAGTCCATGCTTAATGTCGCCAATCTTTATATTAATGAATTCAAGCGCCTTAAACTTCCAATTTCGGATTGTGATCATTGGATCGCCCATTATTTGGCAACCAAGCTACCCTTCGATACTCATGAGGCATGGGAACGACATCTGGGTAATAAAACGGATGTGCCAATGTTCTCTGAGTTAGAGGCTTTTCTCTCAACACGGATTTTCACCATAGATGCCCTAGAAAACCGCGACATCGCATTCAACGCAATATCTTCTTCTTCGTTATCTAAAGACCGAACCTTGCAGCATCATTCGAATACGCAACAATATGAGCATCCAATCATAAGCTTAAGAGTTGCCATGTTTCCGCGAAAATGAATTCGCCTCAGCAAGATAAGTGTGGTGTCTGTGGTCAAGCACATATAATAAGACGTTGCCCAACGTTCCTTTCCAAAGACTGCTATGAGAGAAAAACAAGAGTCGACAATGCGAAGCTATGTCTTAATTGTCTTAGCAAAGCTCATCAGTAGGCACAGTGCTCTAGCAGCAAGAACTGTTTGCAATGTTGGAAGCGTCATCATACGCTTTTAAATTTTCCTTGCAACACAAAAATTTCTTCCGCAAACAATGTCGATCCATCAAGTCAGTTTACTACCGGTAATACTGTATGAGGTGGGTTTTGTCAAAGGCTGAGGTGAACTCAGCCGATCCAGAGTCCGGCGAAGGTCCCACTAACCCCCACCAAATAAAACACACTATTTT